>NW_013798469.1:0-412 GCF_000517525.1 Limulus polyphemus | reverse complement strand
GTGTCTTTTTATTGATAGTACACAGTATTGCTAAATCGTGTGTCTTCATATTGGCAGTACACAGTTTTATTCAATATTGTGTCTTCTTTTTGACAGTACACAGTATCGTTAAATCTGGTGCCTTCTTTTTTGACAGTACACAGTATTGCTAAATCGTGTGTCTTCTTATTGACAGTACACAGTATTGTTAAATCTTGTGTCTTCTTATTGACAGTACACAGTATCGTTAAATCTTGTGTCTTCTTATTGACAGTACACAGTATTGTTAAATCTTGTGTCTTCTTATTGAAAGTACACAGTATTGTTAAATCTTGTGTCTTCTTATTGAAAGTACACAGTATTGTTAAATCTTGTGTCTTCTTATTAACAGTACACAGTATCGTTAAATTTTGTGTTTTCTTATTGCCAGTAC
>NW_013798468.1:0-564 GCF_000517525.1 Limulus polyphemus | reverse complement strand
GTAGAGGAGAAAGAAAATAAACAAGAAGAGAAATTACAGCAGTTGTTAGAGGAGAAAGAAAATAAACAAGAAGTACAAATGGAAAGCATTAGTAAATTTAAAAGCGAATTAGATGCGTTAAAGGACGATCTATTGTCTTTTACACAAGGAGGATACATTGACCATCGACTTACTCAGCCCCAGACAATGGCAAGCCCCTTTCAGAGCTCGCAGCTAAATCCTAATGCAGACATATTAAGTCCCGTTAGAAGTCACATCCCAGATATGCATGTCAGTAATAGGAGTGATCCAGTGCGAAGAAAGCCACAGGAATTCGATGGGAAGGCACCGTAGGAAGCATATAGAGCACAATTTGAGCTACTGGCAGAGATGAATGGATGGACAGAGGAGCAGAAAGCTGTATATCTAGCAACGAGCTTGAAGGGACAACCACTGGAAATACTTGGACAGTTGTCAGCAGCCGACAGACACAACTATAGAGCACTGGTAGCGGCTCTAGAACTCAGATACGGAACCCATGATCAGTCAGAAGTCTACAGGGCTAGGTTTAGGACGAGAGTCCGT
>NW_013798467.1:0-679 GCF_000517525.1 Limulus polyphemus | reverse complement strand
CTAAGTTTAATCGTAAGATCAACACAATGCTGCGCCCCCTAGTGGCTAAAACTACAAACAGATTGCAATGCTGCGCCCCCTAGTGGCTAAATGTGTTATTCTGTAATATTCTGTAAAATTCAAATATTTTCACATATTTGTTTCAAGATCTTCAAATCGGGTTCTAGTATTTACACAAATTGTATCAACGATAACATTAAGGTAATGAATCTTGAATGCTTCTTTAGAGTCATTAGCACATTCATCCTCCTTCACATAATTCATTGTTCGCTGTCGCTCTTTTTTTTTTTAAATTCCTTTTTCAATATCTAAAGTTACCTCCAGATCGTTGGCAGTTGAAAGTGCCGACTCAAATCCTGTTTATCTATAATCACCAAACATTAAATAAAAACTTTTTTGTGGCTATACAGTGCTTTCCAAATGCAGGTGTTTTGAGCCCGGCATGGCCAGGTGGTTAAGGCACTCGACTCGCAATCTGAGGGTCGCAGGTTCGAATCCCCATTACACCAAACATGCTCGCCCTTTCAGCCGTGGGGGCGTTATAATGTGACGGTCAATCCCACCATTCGTTGGTAAAAAGAGTAGCCCAAGAGTTGGCGGTGGCTGGTGATGACTAGCTGCCTTCCCTCTAGTCTTACACTGCTAAATTAGGGACGGCTAGCGCAGATAGCCCTCGTGC
>NW_013798466.1:0-564 GCF_000517525.1 Limulus polyphemus | reverse complement strand
AATGAAGCGAACAACGGAACAAATAACGCTGCTGAAGACGTGTAATCTGAAAAAGCCACTGTTGAAGAAGAAACACTACCCGATTTTGAGAAGGGAAACAGTAAAGCCTTTAATGAAATTACTACTACTGATGTGACTATTACCGATAACAGGACATTTCTTGATGGTGCAGATGAACCCCACGTGAAGCAGAAGCCAAAGAGATGGAGACCAGTACGGAAGAAGATTCGCCCTGTAAAATTGAGGCTTTGTTGAATTTTAATTTTGTGTTTGTAAATTCTGTACATTCAGTTAAGCTATTGTTAATTATCTATTGGTTTAATGTAAGTGGCTATTGTTCGGGACGAACAATACTAAGGAATGGGCAGTGTTACGACAGCTGAAGTCGAGCGACGCTGGGAGCATGCGCGCTGATTTTCTAAAAGGATCGTGACTTAGCGGGCAACCTCATGAATGTCCCAGCGTTTGCTAGACGCCCTCTTTTTTAGTATAGAAGGCAGAGATAGAGAGATTGAAGAGAAATAATTGATAATTGAGTCAAGCGAACAGTAGGCACCGTAAATG
>NW_013798465.1:0-564 GCF_000517525.1 Limulus polyphemus | reverse complement strand
TACACTATGTAGAGTATTTACTGCACCAGTGATAGTGTAAAGTATGTAGAGTATTTACTACACCAGGGATAGGTACAATATGTCGAGTATTTACTACACCAGAGATAAGTTACACTATGTAGAGTATTTACTGCACCAGGGATAAGGTACAGTATTTAGAGTATTTACTGCACCAGGGATATAGTACACTATGAAGAGTATTTACTGCACCAGGGATTTAGTACACTATTTCGAGTATTAACTACACCAGGTATAGAGTACCCTATCTAGGGTATTTACTGCACCAGGGATAGGGTACACTATGTAGAGTATTTACTGCACCGACGATAGGGTACATTATGTAGACTATTTATCGCACCAGAGATAAGGTACAGTATGTAGAATATTTACTGCACCAGGGATAAGGTACAGTATATAGAGTATTTACTGTACCAAGGATAGGGTACAGTATAAGGAGATTTTACTAAACCAGGGATAGGGTACACTATGTAGAGTATTTACTACACCAAGGAAAGGAACAATATGTCAAGTATTTACTACACCAGGGATAGGGTACACTATGTA
>NW_013798464.1:0-564 GCF_000517525.1 Limulus polyphemus | reverse complement strand
TCAAAGACCCACTATTATAAAACAACTATTTCTGGTTATTCTATCATCAAAGACCCACTATTATAAAACAAATATTTCTGTATGGTTATTCTAACATCAAAGACCCACTATTATAAAACAACTATTTCTGTATGGTTATTCTAACATCAAAGACCCACTATTATAAAACAACTATTTCTGTATGGTTATTCTAACATCCAAGACCCACTTTTATTGCTTCAATATCTGATACAGATGGGCCACTACTCTTCTTCTCTGAATTTGCAAGTGCACCACCAGGAACAAATGTTTTAGATCTTCTGCCAATTTCTTTTTCAAGCTGCTTGCCTCGTTTTCCTTTGAACATGGCACTGGCTTCCTCTCTTTCCTTCACAAAATGCATAGAGTTTATCGAACAAAAACAGTAATTATTAAGTAATTCTTAAATGTATCATTTTAAGTTTCTATAAACTATTTTCATCTTTATTTAATGCCATTCCACTGAAAATTGTTCAAAACCGCATTAATATGTTAGTCGTTCAAATCAAACACGTTTGGTGAATGCTTTTGCCCCTAATATAAGTC
>NW_013798463.1:0-673 GCF_000517525.1 Limulus polyphemus | reverse complement strand
GTAATTCTCTGCAGTAGGACTCTCTAAGGATAGTTTTATTATAGCCAACATCACCCTCAATGTGAAACTATTTTGTGACTTTCAGAACTTGATAAATCCTAATACAAGCGTAATTCTCTGCAATAAGACTCTCTAAGGATAGTTTTGTTATCACCCTCAATGTGAAACTATTTTGTGACTTTCACAGTTTTGTTCTATGGTTGATTAGCTAAAGGGGGAGTGTAGTTATGAAAGTAACTTTGATTCCTGTGGATATTCGTTTTTGTGAAGAGTTCCATGTGTTGACCGAGCTAGCATTTCTATTAATCTATTCAACATGAGATAGAGTTTCATTTCAAAATTTTCTTTTAATTTCTGTCTTCGTTATTTTTGAACTAAGTTTATGGTCCAAACTTTCTTAAGTTTTCCATTTCTCATCTGGAAAAAATCTTCTCCTATAACTAGGATTTATACAGTTTTTGAAAATATAACTACTGAAAAACCTTGTGACAACAAGCTAACACTCGGGCAACATTCTGTCATATTTCAAAAAATCTAGCACTCGGGCTACATTCTGTTGTATTTTTTAAAAATCTAACACTCGGGCAACATTCTGTCATATTTTAGAAAATCTAACACTCGGGCAACATTCTGTCATATTTTAAAAAATCTAACACTCGGGCTACATTCTGTC
>NW_013798462.1:0-557 GCF_000517525.1 Limulus polyphemus | reverse complement strand
AATATGAGGAAAAACAATTTTTTCAAAATTTTGACAATAACATGGGCTATAGCCTTGGATTTTCAGTGAAAATATGAATTTTTTTGGAAAATGGAAAAAAGGGCATTTTTGATTCAAAATTAATAGAAAAATATCAGATAGTGCTTAATACGTCGGAAAACTCACAATTCAGACACTATAGCATTAACTAAAAATATTATATACAGTGAAAAGCTGAAACAAATTAAACTTTGCCTAACCCAGAGTAAACACAATCGAAATGTTGGAGTTTATTTTATAAGAAGACGTCACGGCCTTTAAATACTCGGATTTGATTTGAATAATCTTATTTTTAAAGCTATTCTTTTTTACAATGTAACTGAGGACAAAAAAACCATTAAAATCAAACGTAGCCGACGTTTTAATAACAGATTATAAAATCACTAATGGGAATTTTGTTGAAAGGACATCCATTTCAAAATATTGCACCGAGAGCATCTTTGTATTGAAATATGAGGAAAAACAATTTTTTTTCTAAAATTTGGATATAAACATGGGCTATAGCATTGGCTTTTCGG
>NW_013798461.1:0-564 GCF_000517525.1 Limulus polyphemus | reverse complement strand
CCCGACCGGGATTACAGAGACGAAAGTAGAGGTAGTTCCGGCAGTATGGGATAAACGATCGGGTATTCATACTATTAATGAAGTATCAACAAAAGTTCAAGTAGAAATAGAAGGTATAGCATGTCGGTTATTGGTTGATACGGGTGCTCGATCGTCTCTACTAAGTTCTGAACTAGTAGATAGAAATCCGACATTGTTAGATAATGCTTGGAAAGAAGTTTCCAGGAGTATTTTAACGCCTATAACAGGACACCCTGTTAAGACATTAGGTAGATATAACATGCAAATAAAAGTAGGAAACCTAGAGCTAAGTCATTCGTTTTACATCTGTAAGCAGATAGACTTAGACGCAGATGGTATTATAGGGCAAGATTTCTTAAGAACTCACGACACTGAAATATCTCTTACCCAAAGTAAGCTATGCATAGAAACAGAGGTCTTAAGTTTTGAAGGGTGCGAACCTTCAAACTTATGTGCGACAGTTACGACACATGATACCTTCCTGCTGACTAACAGTCAGATGCCTAACGCTTGTACTAGCAAGGCTAAGGATCAACCGTCCCA
>NW_013798460.1:0-564 GCF_000517525.1 Limulus polyphemus | reverse complement strand
AACTCTGACACACTCTCAGGCAACTCTTCATATGGTGAGCATCATGTTAACAGATCCACTGGCAACCAAAGTTCCTGACCAAACATCAACTTTGCTGGAGTGTATCCAGTGGTTTCATGCTCTGCTGTCCTATAGGCCATCAATAGTGGAGGGAGTAAGACATCCCAGTCATCTTGGCAGCTATTACAAAACTTTGCCAATTCCTGTCCTAGTGTCCAGTTGTACTTTTCTACCATCCCATCAGACTGTGGGTGAAGTGGCGTTGTCCTGGTCTTTCGGATGCCAAACAACTTGCAGCATTCTTGGAACACAACTGATTCAAAGTTACGGCCTTGATCTGAATGCAGTTCATATAGCATACCAAATCTGAAGAAGAAGTCACTAATAACCGAAGCTACTATTGTAGCTTCCTGATTTGGTATTGCATATGCTTCAGGCTACTTGGTGAAATAATCCATCACCACACAAATGTACTTGTTTCCAGCACGAGTTTGGGGCAGAGGACCAGCAATGTCGACGGCTACTCTTTCCATTGGTGCATCAACTTGATATAACTTCACTGGA
>NW_013798459.1:0-562 GCF_000517525.1 Limulus polyphemus | reverse complement strand
TTTCTTTTATACATTCAACTAACACGAATCTGTACAGCTTCATGAAAGAAGTTATTTTTTTACGCATTCAACTAACACGAATCTGTACAGCTTCATGAAAGAAGTTATTTTTTTACGCATTCAACTAACACGAATCTGTACAGCTTCATGTAAAAAGTTATTTCTTTTACACATTCAACTAACACGAATCTGTACAGCTTCATGAAAGAAGTTATTTTTTTACACATTCAACTAACACGAATCTGTACAGCTTCATGAAAAAGTTATTTCTTTTATACATTCAACTAACAAGAATCTGTACAGCTTCATGAAAGAAGTTATTTTTTTCACGTGAACCTTCATGTCTTCCTGTACAGCTCTCGGGGGAACTCACTATATAAAATAACAAGGGGTTGGTGGCTCCGCTCGAAAAGGTACGGTTTTCGTGATTTATATCCAAAGAACTGGGCAGATTCCTTGCGTTTTCAGTCCTGGAAGAGGTCGTATGTCGTATTCTCGGCAGTCTATGACTTTATTTTCATTCAACAAAAATGTTTCGACATAAAGTCCTAACTTACCACAG
>NW_013798458.1:0-919 GCF_000517525.1 Limulus polyphemus | reverse complement strand
TTAAATTAATACTATCTAAGTTCTTTATCAACTTGAATTGTTACTATACACATCATATTTAAAATTAATAATCTTTACGCTCTTTATCAACTTGAATTGTTACTATACACATCATATTTAAAATTGATAATCTTTACGTTCTTTATCAACTTGAATTATTATTATACACATACTGTTAGAAATTGTGGACAATGGAGAATTACTGTGGTAATCCCTAAGCATTGGGTAGGACATCATGATTGGTTAGTGTGTTACTAGGAGCCAATAAAGTGATGGATCTTCAGAATTAGGGAGGACACCATGATTGGTTGATATGTAACTAGGGGTTAATAAAGTGATGGGCCCTCAGAATTAGGGAGGAAATCATGATTGATTGGTGTTACTAGTAGCCAATAAAGTGGTGGGCCCTAAGAATTAAGGAGGACATCATGATTGGTTAGTGTGTTACAAGGAGCCAATAAAGTGATGGAGCCTAAGAGTTAGGGAGGACATCATGATAGGTTAGTGTGTTACTAAGAGCCAATAAAGTGATGGGCCCTCAGAATTAGGGAGGGAATCATGGTTGGTTGGTGTGTTACTAGAAGCCAATAAAGTAATGGAGCCTAAGAGTTAGGGAGGACATCATGATTGGTTGATATGTTACTAGGAGTCAATAAAGTGATGGGCCATCAGAATTAGTGAGGGAATCATGGTTGGTTGATATGTTACTAGAAGCCAATAAAGTAATGGAGCCTAAGAGTTAGGGAGGACATCATGATTGGTTACTGTGTTACTAGTAGCCAATAAAGCAGTGGATTCTAAGAATTGGGGAGGACACCATGATTGGTTAGTGTGTTACTAGGAGCCAATAAAATAATGGAGCCTAAGAGTTAGGGAGGACATCATGATTGGTTAGTGCGTTACTAGGAACCAATAAAAT
>NW_013798457.1:0-891 GCF_000517525.1 Limulus polyphemus | reverse complement strand
GTGTCTGTTGGCTGCTGTCAACTGTCCAAGTATTTCCAGTGGTTGTCCCTTCAAGCTCGTTGCCAGATATACAGCTTTCTGTTCCTCTGTCCATCCATTCATCTCTGTTAGTAGCTCAAATTGTGCTCTATATGCTTCCCACGGTGCCTTCCCATCGAATTCCTGTGGCTTCCTTCGTACTGGATCACTCCTATTACTGACATTCATATCTGGGATGTGACTTCTAACGGGATCGAATATGTCTGCATTAGGGTTTAGCTGTGGGCTCTGTAAGGGGCTTGCCATTGTCTGGGACTGATTAAGTCGATGGTCAAAGTATCCTCCTTGAGTAACAGACAACAAATCGTTCTTTAACGTATCTAATTCGCTTTTAAATTTACTAATGGTTTCCATTTGTACTTCTTGCCATTGTTGTTGACTTTCCTGCAACTGTTGGATACTTTCTTCCTGTTTCCTTTCTTGTTCTAGTTGCCACTGTTGTAGTCTCTCTTCTTGTTTCTTTTCTTTTTCTTCCAACAACTGCTGTAATCTCTCTTCTTGTTTATTTTGTTGTTCGAGCTGCCACTGTTGCAGGTTTTCTTGCAACTGCTGTTGTCTCTCTTCTTGTTTCTTTTCTCGTTCTTCTTGTTTCTTTTCTTTTTCCTCCAACAACTGCTGTAATTTCTTTTCTTGTTTTTTTCTTTTTCCTCCAACAACTGTTGTAATCTCTCTTCTTGTTTCTTTTCTCGTTCTTCTTTTTCTTTTTCCTCTAACAACTGCTGTAATCTCTCTTGTTTATTTTGCTGTTCGAGCTGCCATTGTTGTAGGTTTCTTGCCACTTCTGTAATCTTCTTCTTGTTTCTTTCTTTCCTCAACAACTGTTGTAATCTCTCCTCTTCTTGTTCTTTCTCG
>NW_013798456.1:0-563 GCF_000517525.1 Limulus polyphemus | reverse complement strand
CAATCTGTGCATACATCCAAGACAAGATTATACTAACAAGATTGTTCAATCAGTGCATACATCAAAGACAAGATCATACTAACGAGATTGTTCAATCAGTGCATACATCCAAGAATAGCTCCTACTAACAAGAGTGTTCAATTAGTGCATACATTCAAGACAAGATCATACTAACGAGATGTTTCAATCGGTGCATACATCCAAGACAAGATCATACTAACAAGATTGTTAAATCAGTGCATACATCCAAGAGAATAGCTCCTACTAACAAGATTGTTCAATCTGTGCATACATTCAAGACAAGATCATACTAACGAGATTGTTCAATCTGTACATACATCCGAGAATAGCTCCTACTAACAAGATTATTCAATCTGTGCACACATCCAAGAATAGCTACTACTAACAAGATTGTTCAATCTGTGCACACATCCAAGAATAGCTCCTACTGACAAGATTGTTAAATCTGTGAACACATCCAAGAATAGCTACTACTAACAAGATTGTTCAATCTGTGCACATATCCAAGAATAGCTCCTACTAACAGGATTGTTCAATCAGTA
>NW_013798455.1:0-562 GCF_000517525.1 Limulus polyphemus | reverse complement strand
CTACTCTTTTACCAACGAATTAGTGGGATTGACCGTCACATTATAACGCCCCCACGGCTGAAAGGGCGAGCATGTTTGGTGGGATGGGGATGCGAGTCGAGCGTCCTAACCACCTGGCCATGCCGGGCCTAATGCATAGGTGAATCGTCGGTAAATAAAGTAAAGCTAAGTGTAAAACTGAAGGTAATGCTATTTGTTTGATAAACATGAAAATAATTACTTCACAATTCGGTTCGTTTGAAGTTAAAAACAAAGCTACACAATGGACTATCTTTGCTCTGCCCACCACGGGTATCAAAACTAGAGTTTTCGAGTCGTAAGCCTGCACACCTCCCACCGAGTCACTGGGAGGCTTCACATTTTGAAAAAGATTCTTAAAGCAAGAGGTGGGGATTTGAGGTCAAAGGTCTACTTCGGGTCAGTGAAGTAATCTGAGTCATTGGTTTTAATAATAGAAAGAATCTATTTGGCAAGTATAAATTGTCAAGCAAGCCATGCAGGTTTGATAGGACGGAATAATTAAAAGATGACAGTTACCTATGTGCCATGAAGTCCTTTGTAG
>NW_013798454.1:0-563 GCF_000517525.1 Limulus polyphemus | reverse complement strand
AAAGCTATAAAGTTGTTGTTGTTTGTTTTTATCAAAAGGATATACAAAAAGACACTGGTTTCTCAGAAAGTTTATCATTTTAAGTTTTCTTTTGTGAAAAGCTAATAAATTTGTTTGTTGTTAAGAGCAAAGCTTCACAATGGATTATCTTTGCTATGCCCACCATGGGTACCGAAACCAGGTTTTTAGCTTTATAAGCCTTCAGAATTACCGTTGTGCCACTCAAGGACAGCTAATAAAAGAAAATGTTAAAACAAACGATTAAAACAGACCCCTAGGTGTGATGGGTAAAAGCATTCCAGCTCTCATAATTCTTAAATACCTATAAGAACATCACAGTGAACCTAAGATATCTAGGTATATATATTATCTTTAAAACCCCTATTGCTGACACTCATGTCTGGAATGTGATTTCTGACAGGACTGAAGATGTCTTCATTAGGGTTTAGCTGCGGGGCCTGGAAGGGGCTTCTCGTTGTCTGAAGCTGATTAGGTCGATGGCTAATATATCCTCGTTGTGTAAAAGACATTAAATCATTCTTTAATGTATTTAATTCACTTTG
>NW_013798453.1:0-1080 GCF_000517525.1 Limulus polyphemus | reverse complement strand
CCATTTGTACTTCTTATTTCTTTTCTTGTTCCAGTTGCCACTGGTGCTGGTTTTCGTGCCTCTGCTGTAGTCTCTCTTTTTGTTTATTTTCTTTTTCCTTCAACCACTGCTGTAGCCTCGCTCCTTGTTTCTTTTCTTTTTCCTCCAAACACAACTGTAGTTTCTCTTCTTGTGTCTTTTCTCGTTCTTCTTGTTTCTTTTCTTTTTTCTCCAACAACTGCTGTAATCTCTCTTGTTTATTTTGCTGTTCAAGCTGCCACTGTTGCAGGTTTTCTTACCACTGCTGTTGTCTCTCTTCTTGTATTGCTGCCGTCAAATCTTCTAAGCTGTAGTTTGATTTGCCACTTCTCGTTTCCATCTTCTTCTTTTTTTTTCTGTTCCACTCTCTGACACCAATTTGTTACCTATCTGCTTGTTTGTTAATTCCCGGTAGAAATTCCTTTCGAGGAACTTCAGCGATACAAGTCCTTTCTTGATTAGACCAGTTTATTCTTTCTCGATACAAACTTTTAGTACACAGTAATTCCACAGTCAGTACATTTCTCGTAACTTTAAACTTAACAACTACACGCTATAAATCACAGCGAATCACAATCTCGATAACTTTACTCTCGACTAGTACAAAACACACACACCTTATATTAACAATATTAACAGGTTACAGTGGTTTTCAATACAAAAAAGGAAATTATTATACAATACAATGTTCGTTTATTAAAAATGAGACCATTTAGATAGTTTTTTTCGGGGGGTCTTCATATACACCTATATGTCTACATTTCCAACAACTTCTTGTGTGATATTCAAAACTGAAAATTGATCTGCAAATTCTTTCCATCCGGTAGGGTTAAAATTCTTCCGTTTCCGTAGTATATCGTTGATCATATCGATTATGTTACTGTTCGACACCAATCTTCCATTAATCACTACTTCTCCTCGATCATTCCATCTTACATCTCCACTTGAATGTATTAAGTTTAATCTTCCATTAATCACTACTTCTCCTCAATCATTCCATCTTACATCTCCACTTGAATGTATTAAGTTTAATCTTCATTAATCACTACTTCTCCTCGATCA
>NW_013798452.1:0-564 GCF_000517525.1 Limulus polyphemus | reverse complement strand
TAAAGAACCTAACATAAACAAACGTAAAAATCAAGGAATTCATCTTAATTGAACAAAATAACCTAATTCTAAACCAACATCCTTGGGTGCCAAGATGTCTCTTCTAAGTTGTGCAACAATATCCGGTCATGTGACCTCTTTGTTCCATACTCTCTCTCTCTATATATATACATGTATATATATCTGTGTCAGTGTAAACTACTTGTACCTGATGATGACAAAACCTTATAAAAACGTTTTACATTTGCTGTTATGTTAAACTTATATTAAAGAGTTTCTTCATTACCCATTCAAGCTGCTCCCAGCATTATTAGTCTCAGAGTGGGTTCCTCGTCATGGAATCTTCAGTGGTACTAAACTTGACCAATGGGAAAAATAATGCAAACTGAGAACTAGGTACACAACGTGTACCTCCATTTCCATCACTGGTTACTACCCTGTTGACTTCATCTGGTCATGCAAAAGAACATTTGTGGTATTCTCAGGTGCACTGATACATTAGAAATAAGTGTATATATGGATGGTATTCAAGGATACTACGTGTTTTATACTCCTTTATTTAAT
>NW_013798451.1:0-560 GCF_000517525.1 Limulus polyphemus | reverse complement strand
AATTGGAAACAACAAAGTCCAGACTCCAGCAAGTGTTGCTACATCTGTTGATCTGCATGTCATAGCACTTAAATCAACTACAATACCCCCATGTCAGAGAAGATAATTTGGGGTAGGATAAAAGAACATCCCCGTGGGAGCCCAATGCTTGTAGAAGCAGTGGAAGACCCATCCAGGCCAGCGGACTTTAAGATTGGAAGGTCATTTGTAGCAGGTCGTCAAGTAGTACCTATAACAGTGGCCAATTTCTCTGAATATGAGCAGACACTTAAGGAAGGGGCATTGTTGGGCGTGTGCCAGGAGGTAGAGCCAGTCAATGTTAATGCAAGGAATACAACTGTGAAGAAAGGACATACACTTCCAGAATAGTTGACTGACCTCTATAAGAAGAGCATAGTCCATTTGGCATCATCACAGGCTTTTCAGGTAAAAGAACTTTTGGCAAATTATGCTGACGTCTTTTCGAAAGGAGATAATGACCTCGTATAGACCAGTATAATTATAATATTGAATATAGAGAAGGAAAATCCCATGGTAATGCTGATGGACTGAGCCGAAGA
>NW_013798450.1:0-563 GCF_000517525.1 Limulus polyphemus | reverse complement strand
CAGTGGCAGGAGTGAGCTTTCTCTGATTGTTACTGTTCATATAATGTTTGTTGTCAGATTGAACAATGTAGTAGCAGGAATGAGTTTCCTCTGATTGTTATTGTTCATATAATGTTTGCTGTCAGATTGAACAATGTAGTAGCATGGGTGAGCTTCCTCTGATTGTTACTGTTCATATAATGTTTGTTGTCAGATTGAACAATGTAGTAGCAGGAGTGAGCTTCCTCTGACTGTTACTGTTCATATAATGTTTGTTGTCAGATTGAACAATGCAGTGGCAGGAGTGAGCTTTCTCTGATTGTTACTGTTCATATAATGTTTGTTGTCAGATTGAACAATGTGGTAGCAGGAATGAGTTTCCTCTGATTGTTACTGTTCATATAATGTTTGTTGTCAGATTGAACAATGTAGAGGCAGGAATGAGTTTCCTCTGACTGTTACTGTTCATATAATGTTTGTTGTCAGATTGAACAATGTAGAGGCAGGAATGAGCTTCCTCTGACTGTTACTGTTCATATAATGTTTGTTGTCAGATTGAACAATGTAGAGGCAGGAATGAGCTT
>NW_013798449.1:0-1110 GCF_000517525.1 Limulus polyphemus | reverse complement strand
GTCTGCAGTCATTTTTGCAGGGTCTTCGGCTCAGTCCATCAGCATTACCATGGGATTTTCCTTCTCTGTATTCAATATTATAATTATACTGGTCTATTTTTCCAATCCGCAGTGCATGACTGGCCAACACCAGACAATGTGGGAGAGCTAAGAAGTTTCTTGGGACTCTGTACTTACTACCGCAAATTTGTGAAGGACTTTGCAACTATAGCTGCTCCACTACATGATTTGACTAAAAAAGACCAAAAGTTTGAATGGACAGTTTCTTACCAGCATTCTTTCAAGACGTTGAGGGAAAAATTGGCCTCCGCTCCACTTTTAAAGCTTCCAGATCCCTCACTGCCGTACATACTGGATTGTGATGCTAGTAATGTCGGAATTGGAGGAGTGTTGTCTCAGAAAGTGGGCCAAAACGAACATGTGGTGACCTACTTCAGTAGGGTGTTGAGTAGACCAGAGAGGAACTAATGTGTAACACGGAGGGAACTCCTTGCTATAGTAAAGAGTCTGACATATTTCCATCCTCACCTCGATGGTGCAAGGTTTACCATCAGGACAGACCATGCTGCGTTACGTTGGTTAAGATCATTAAAGAACCCAGAGGGACAACTAGCACGTTGGATTGGAAAAATAGACCAGTATAATTATAATATTGAATACGGAGAAGGAAAATTTCACCTTATCAGGATCAGCTTAGGCCACATTGTTAGTGAGAATGGTGTACAAAAAACTCCATCCCAAGAAATGTCATTTGTTCCAGAAAGAGGTGCTTTAAAGGTTTGCTGCTTTCAAATGCTTGAATACTTCCTGAAGTCGGAACATTTCCTCGTCAAAAGTTGTTGCAAATATGATGACATCGTCCAGGTACACTAGGGCTATCCTCCATCGTAGGCCTTCCAATTCTCATGCCATCAGCCTCTCAAATGTGGCTGGAGCATTACTGAGCCCGAATGGCATCACTCGGTATTGCCAGAGACCTTGGTCATAACTAAATGCTGTCTTGGGTCTATCTACTTCAGCCATTTTTACTTGATGGAAACCTGACTTTAAGTCCAGAGATGAAACCACCTGGCTCCACTTAGGGCATCAAGAGTATCATCAATTCTGGGC
>NW_013798448.1:0-566 GCF_000517525.1 Limulus polyphemus | reverse complement strand
ACGACCTGGCAAACGGTTATACAGAGAAAGTTATGGGAAGTTGTGCTGCGTCAATCCCATGACAGTTTAACAGGAGGACATCTCAGAGTTAAGAAAACATTGAGTCACCTAAGACACAGATTTTACTGGATAGGTATGAGGCAAGATGTGGAAGAATGGTGCAGAACATGCAGTACATGTTGTGCTAAAACGGGACCCAAGCATAAGGGACGTGCTCCAATGAAGTTATATCAAGTTGGTGCACCAATGGAAAGAGTAGCCGTCGACATTGCTGGTCCTCTGCCCCAAACTCGTGCTGGAAACAAGTACATTTGTGTGGTGATGGATTATTTCACCAAGTGGCCTGGGGCATATGCAATACCAAATCAGGAAGCTACAACTGTAGCTTCGGCTATTAGTGATTTCATCTTCGGATTTGGTATGCCATATGAACTGCATTCAGATCAAGGCCGTAACTTTGAATCAGCCATGTTCCAAGAATGCTGCAAGTTGTTTGGCATCCGAAAGACCAGGACAACGCCACTTCACCCACAGTCTGATGGGATGGTAGAAAAGTACAACTGGAC
>NW_013798447.1:0-563 GCF_000517525.1 Limulus polyphemus | reverse complement strand
GATTCTATGTGTGTACTTGTTGGCGATGGACTTTAATTACAATTGGAATGAAACGTATGATCTGAATGTCTCATACAGTATACGAGACTGTTAAAAGAGAAATCCGAAACCGATAGAAAAACAGTTAATGTCGACATTGACTATACGACTTCTGGTGAGTTTTTAAGAAACATTAATTCTAATTAAGTTATAAGATTAGTTGAAATCAACACAGAAGAAACCAATATTATAACAGTGAACGTATAACACCTAAAACGCTTGAAGCTTCATGGTGAGGATCAGGCATTCTAATACTAAAATATAAGAATAAATATTATCATTTTATACACTTAATGAAGACAAAGGAACTTGTAAGTTTTTCTTGTATTTATTCTCAAGAGTGCATAAAAGCTTGAATAAACGTTGTAGTTCGTTACTTTCAGTGGATGTCCATGTAATACATGTCTTCAAACAGAATTTACAAAGAAATATATTAAAATTTGATTAAACAGAAAATAAAATAGTTTTACTAGAGCTCGAAATAATACATCACTGTTTAACGGTGATATTTACTATAAAAATAC
>NW_013798446.1:0-1363 GCF_000517525.1 Limulus polyphemus | reverse complement strand
CATATCACGGAATCATCTTTGGGGAAGAACTGCAAAGGAAAGTTTACTCTAGCATTTGTATATGTTATATATACAGGTTTTCTGTGTTAATCTCTTACTTGTATTATAGTTAACTCTAAAAGTTATGTTATAAGGAGGGGGTTAAATGGAACGGAACGGTCCGGAATAGAGTTCCGTCTCTTGAAGACTAAAACGATTAGCGTTCTGATTGAAAAGTCAAGATGGTGGAAGACATGGTTTAACGAACGTGGAAAAACATGGTTTAACGAACATGGAAGACATGGTTTAACGAACATGGAAGACATGGTTTCACGAACGTGGAAGACACGGCTTAACGAACATGGAAGACATGGTTTAACGAACGTGGAAGACATGGTTTAACAAACATGGAAGACATGGTTTAACGAACGTGGAAAACATGGTTTAACAAACGTGGAAGACATGGTTTAACGAACGTGGAAGACATGGTTTAACAAACATGGAAGACATGGTTTAACGAACGTGATCGTTTAGAAAACTTGTGCCTTTGAAGTTTGTTTTACAAGTATTAAAAAAAACACGTTTTGTTTTTCTATATGTATATAAACACCGAACTTGGTAAACAATTTACATAGTGAGAACTGTATAGTTACCAAACCTATAATTGGCATAAGGTACTTCTTATAAACCAGTAGTTAAATTGAGATTTTGAAATCCACGTAGTTAACAAAACTCAATTGATATAATGTACTTCTTATAAACCAAAGGCTAAATTGGAATTTTGAAAGAGCTGGAAATCCCTTTTATGATTCGTTCGTTAAACCATGTCTTCCACGTTCGTTAAACCATGTTTTTCCACGTTCGTTAAACCATGTTTTCCACGTTCGTTAAACCATGTCTTCCACGTTCGTTAAACCATGTCTTTCACGTTCGTTACACCATGTTTTCCACATTCGTTAAACCATGTTTTTCCACGTTCGTTAAACCATGTCTTCCACGTTCGTTAAACCATGTCTTCCAGGTTCTTTAAACCATGTCTTCCACATTCGTTAAACCATGTCTTCCACATTCGTTAAACCATGTCTTCCACGTTCGTTACACCATGTTTTCCACATTCGTTACACCATGTTTTCCACATTCGTTAAACCATGTTTTCCACGTTCGTTAAACCATGTCTTCCACGTTCGTTAAACCATGTCTTCCACGTTCGTTAAACCATGTCTTCCAGGTTCTTTAAACCATGTCTTCCAGGTTCTTTAAACCATGTCTTCCACATTCGTTAAACCATGTCTTCCACGTTCGTTAAACCATGTCTTTCACGTTCGTTAAACCATGTTTTTCCACGTTCGTTAAACCATGTTTTTCCACGTTCGTTAAGCCATGT
>NW_013798445.1:0-563 GCF_000517525.1 Limulus polyphemus | reverse complement strand
GATGATCACAACGTGATGAGATAGTAGTGAGTAATTGAACTGCAGTCAGAGAGTGTGCAATTGAACTCGAGCACGTGAGACGTTCGTTGAGAATTATAGCGCGACTGTTGAAATTAAGTGTATCGTAAAGTTGTATTCGGAAAGAATAAACCAGTTTTATTTAAGAAAGGACTTGTGTCGCCAAAGGTTCGTCGGAACGAAGTTACGGAAAATTAACTAACGACTGGAGGCGTAACACTTTTCTCTCTCTTGCAACAACACGAAATTGGTGATTTGAACAAAATGCATGATACTGTGTAAATATTACTAGGACTGATGATATGTTTGTTGTTAAGCACAAAGCTACATAATGAGCTATTTTTTGTAATGTGACCATCACGGGAATCGAAACCCAATTTTTAGCGTTATAAGTCTTCATGCTTGTCGCTGAGCCACTGTGGAGAAAGATTGTTGAACACGGTCGAGAACAGATGTCGCCTGCAGCAGCTTTATTTAGGAAAACGATTGAATGAGAATAACAGAAATAATACTGAACAAATTTTGTGACAGTTTTGAAACATCTT
>NW_013798444.1:0-564 GCF_000517525.1 Limulus polyphemus | reverse complement strand
ATCATAAGGTCACAAAGACCCCGTGTATTCACTTGTCATATAAAATACTGTTATATTACAACAGCATGTCATTTTGCAATATATCATAATGTCATAAAGACTCCTTGTATTCACTTGTTATATAACATACAGTTATAATTACAATAGCATGTCATTGTACAATACATCATAAGGTCACAAAGACCCGGTGTATTACTTGTTATATAAAATACTGTTATAATTGCAACAGCATGTCATTGTACAATACACAATGAGGTAATAAAGACTCCGTGTATTCACTTGTTATATAAAATACAGTTATAATTACAACAGCATGTTATTGTACAACACATTATAATGTAATAAAGGCCCCGTGTATTCACTTGTTATATAAAATACTGTTATAATTACATCAGCATGTCATTTTAAAATACATCATAAGGTCATAAAGACCCCGTGTATCCACTTTTTATATAAAATACTGTTATATTAATAGAGCATGTCATTTTACAATACATCATAAGGTATTAAAGACCCCTTGTATTCACTTGTTATATTAAATACAGTTATAATTGCATTAGCATT
>NW_013798443.1:0-587 GCF_000517525.1 Limulus polyphemus | reverse complement strand
GGTATTGGGTCCTATTTAATCCAGTCGGTGTTAAACAAACACATGTAGATATGTTGTAAATATATGAGTTAATAAACACAATGGCTTCGGACTAAAGTCAACAGTGGGTCAGAGAACGATATTAGCTATTGGGTCCTATTTAATCCAGTCGGACTTAAGGAAACACATGTAGATATTTTGTAAATATATGAGTTAATTAACACATTGGCTGCTGACTAAAGTCAACAGTGGGTCATATAACAATACTAGCTATTAGGTCCTATTTAATACAGTCGGTTTAAAACAAACACGTGTAGATATGTTGTAAATATATGAGTTAATTAACAAAATGGCTGCAGACTAAAGTCAACAGTGGGTGATAGAACGATACTAGCTATTGGGTCCTATTTAATCCAGTCGGTCTGAAACAAACACATGTAGATATGTTGTAAATATATGAGTTAATTAACAAACTGGCTGCAGACTAAAGTCAACAGTATGTGATAGAACGATACTAGCTATTGGGTGCTACTTAATCCAGTCGGTTTTAAACAAACACATGTAGATATGTCGTAAATATATGAGTTAATTAACAAACTGGCTGCAAA
>NW_013798442.1:0-565 GCF_000517525.1 Limulus polyphemus | reverse complement strand
AAACATCAGGCTACGTATAATACACAAAACATCAGGCTACATATAATACATAAAACATCAAACTACGTATAATACATAAAACATCAGGCTACGTATAATACACAAAACATCAGGCTACATATAATACACAAAACATCAGGCTACGTATAATACATAAACATAAAGTTACGTATAATACATACAACATCAAGTTACATAAAGCATAAAATTACGTATCATACATAAAACATCAGGCTACATATAATACATACAACATCAAGTTACGTATCATACATAAAACATCAAGTTACGAATAATACATACAACATCAAGTTACGTATAATACATACAACATCAAGTTACGTATCATACATAAAACATCAGGCTACATATAATACATAAAACATCAGGCTACATATAATACATACAACATCAAGTTACGTATAATACATACAACATCAAGTTACGTATCATACATAAAACATCAGGCTACATATAATACATAAAACATCAGGCTACATATAATACATAAAGCAGCAAGCTACATATAATACATAAAGCAGCAAGCTACATATAATACATAAAA
>NW_013798441.1:0-564 GCF_000517525.1 Limulus polyphemus | reverse complement strand
ACTCCACTAAGCTCGATCTCCCATCAACCCAAACCTTTACGCTGAAACCGCCATGCTTCGCAGTTGGCTGCAATCTGTTGAGCCAAAACTCTTGGTGAGGCATTCTCCAGACCCATATCCTTCCACTGTCTGAAAATTGAGCGAATCTCGATTCGTCTGAGAATAATATGGTCTTCCAAAAGTCCAGGGGTTTGGTCATCATATCACTTGCCCACTTCTTTCGTCTGACCATGTTGGCAGGTCTTAATAAGAGCTTCCGTCTAGCTGTTCTGCAAAGATAACCCAATCTGTGGAGAATCCGTTGAACAGATTTTGGGCTCATCCCACCAACTTTGCCTACTTCTGCAGTCGTTAATCTGGGATCCATTTTGATGCTCCTCTTGACAGCCCTTTTTGTCCTCTCCGATGGACCAGGACGACGCTCAGTTGCTTCCTTGCCGTGTTTCCTGAACTGCACGATGATTCTGTTGACTGTCGAAAGCGGGATTCCCAAATTCTGCAAAATTTGCCGCCGACTTATTTCACTATCTGCTTGACCAACTGTCCTTCCTCTAACAATTCGAG
>NW_013798440.1:0-564 GCF_000517525.1 Limulus polyphemus | reverse complement strand
GAGCTCTCTTGTGCCCAAGTTTGTTATAGTGCCAGCAAAGTCCCTCAAACTTCTCTGAAAGCTGGCCTTGAATCCAGATGACTGTACCAATCTCGGTACCTCTGTGTTGGACTTGACGTAGGATTCAAATTCGAGAGCTCTGGCCATTGCATCCTGCATGGTAGAGGGGTGTGCTTGCTTCACTTGTATCTTAAGTTGTGGACTGTCCAAGGCATCTACAAACTGATCCCTCAGCAAGAACTTGAGGAGATCGGGTGGTGCAGTTGGGTAGGCCTTGTGTGCCATGCTCTCCAAGTCCTGTGCCAGCTCTTGCAGGCTCTCCCCTTTAGCACGGACTCTCGTCCTGAACCTGGCCCTGTAGACTTCTGAGTTCCGTACCTGAGTTCTAGAGCCTCTACCAGTGCTCTATAGTTGCGTCTGTCGGCTGCTGTCAACTGTCCAAGTATTTCCAGTGGTTGTCCCTTCAAGCTCGTTGCCAGATATACAGCTTTCTGCTCCTCTGTCCAGCCATTCATCTCTGCCAGTAACTCAAACTGTGCTCTATATGCTTCCCACGGAGCCTTT
>NW_013798439.1:0-689 GCF_000517525.1 Limulus polyphemus | reverse complement strand
ACAAAAAATATAAGATACGAGACAACGATATATTCTTCTGAGTTATGTGTGTAATGCATGTATCATAATTTGCTTATTTGTTTTAGCCCCAGGTCGCACAATGAACTATCTGCGCTCTAACCCCGGATTTTAGTATTGTAAGCCCTTAAACTTACCGCTGATCCACCGGAGTCAAATTAGTTACGTTAAAACAAATATATAGATATAAGTGTACAACAACATAATTGTCTAATGACCCGTATGTGCGCGTGTATCTTGAAAGTATAGTGAAAAACATTTGAATATGACGTACAAAAACACGAACATAAACACGTACAAAAACACGAACATAAACACGTACAAAAACACGAACATAAAATACAATTCTTTTTGATTTGAAGAAGTGGAGTTAACTAGATGGGAATATATAAAGATCACAATGCCTGTCCATGTGTTGTTATTAATGAGTTAACTAAATGGGAATAGATAAAGATCACAATGCCTGTCCATGTGTTGTTATTAATGAGTTAACTAAATGGGAATATATAAAGATCACAATGCCTGTCCATGTGTTGTTATTAATGAGTTAACTAGATGGGAATATATAAAGATCCCAATGCCTGTCCATGTGTTGTTATTAATGAGTTAACTAGATGGGAATATATAAAGATCACAATGCCTGTCCATGTGTTGTTATTAATGAGTTAACT
>NW_013798438.1:0-564 GCF_000517525.1 Limulus polyphemus | reverse complement strand
TGAGTATGGTTATTATAAATTCGGTAACTAGAGTTACACCTAGGTGTTCATGGAGTAGTTGTAACAAGTAAGGCTAAAGATGAATAGGGTGGTTATAAATTCGGTAACTAGAGTTACACCTAGGTGTTTATTGAGTAGTTGTACCAAGTAAGGCTAAAGATGAATATGGTGGTTACAAATTCGGTAACTAGAGTTACACCTAAGTGTTCATGGAGTAGTTTTACCAAGTAAGACTAAAGATGAGCATGGTGATTATAAATTCTATAACTAGAGTTACACCTATGTGTTCATGGAGTAGTTGTACCATGTAAGGCTAAAGATGAATATGTTGGGTACTAATTCGGTAACTAGAGTTACACCTAGGTGTTCGTTTAGTTGGTGTACCAATAACGCTAAAGATGAGTATGGTTGTTATAAATTCAGTAACTATAGTTACACCTAGGTGTTCATGTAGTAGTTGTGCCTAGTAAAGCTAAAGAGTAGTATGTTGGTAATAAATTCGGTAACTAGAGTTACACTTATCTATTCGTGGAGTTGTTGTACCAAATAACGCTATAGATGAGG
>NW_013798437.1:0-906 GCF_000517525.1 Limulus polyphemus | reverse complement strand
CTCAATACAACTTTGCAATACACTTAATTTCCACAGTCATGCTATAACTTAAACAAACGCTATAATTCACAAGGAACGAACGATTCACGCGCTTGACTCAATTGTCCTCTCCATCTCTGTCTGCAATTCAATTCCATTGTTGCCGCCACTTCTTGGCGGTCTTATATACAAGAATACCGCATATCTAGTAAACACTCGCGGCTTCACGAAGGGACATGAATTTTCTAGAAGCTCATGACGTGTTACTAGGGTCACGTGACTACCGCTGTCGTAACAGTATTCTACAAATTCGTTTTATTATACTTTTAATCGGGAGGCTAATAATTATTTCAATGAGTACTTTAGATAAAAAAACTGTACTACTTTTTGTACTATTTTCTTCCGTGATTAATAAAACGAGGCATTTTACTAATGAGTACTTCGGTTTATAGCCAAAAAATAATAATAATTAATACACAAAGAAACGGACGTACAACGGAATCTTGTTATCGAAAATAGTTTTGAACAACAACAACAACAAAAATGTAATAATTGCATATTGTTTTGAATTAGAATAATTAGACTGCGGGGGGTCATGTTTTAACACTTGGACATATCTACCTCGAGTAATATCTCCAAAATTACCTCTAAACAATATCTCTGCAGTAGCTGTTACAACAATAAAACAGAAAACAACGTGTAATCAGTGAGGTACAAACGATATCCTCTCGATTCAACGTCTTCACGATATTAATAATAATAGTAGGTTCGTGTCAAAAGTTTTAGAGGTAAGACCATGCTGTTCGGAATTCTATTGTTAAAACTAATTATATATGTTTAAAATACACTTTGTGTTATTACGTATTGTTGACAGTACAGAATTACTGTTTTCACGTACCCTGATTCAGTGATACAGATAATTGTTTG
>NW_013798436.1:0-564 GCF_000517525.1 Limulus polyphemus | reverse complement strand
TCATTACTGTTTGTATTGAAGATGTAAGGAACCGAACAGATTCATTACTGTTGATATTGAAGGTATAAGGAACCAACCAGATTAATCACTGTTTTTATTGAAGATGCAAGGAACCGAAGACATTAATTACTGTTTGTATTGAACATACAATGAACCGAACAGATTCAATTCTGTTTATATTGAAGACATGAGGAACCGAACAGACTCATTACTGTCTGTATTGAAGATATAAGGAACCGAACAGATTCATTACTGTCAGTAATAAAGATATGAGGAACCGAACAGATTCATTACTGTTTGTATTGACGATATAAAGAACCGAAGAGATGCATTACTGTTTGAATTGAAATTATGGGGAAATGAACAGATTCATTACAGTTTGTATTGAATATACAAAAGACCGAACACATTCATTACGATTTGTATTAAAGGTATAAGGAACCAACCAGATTAATTACTGTTTTATTGAAGATACAAGGAACCGAACAGATTCATTACTATTTGTATTAAAGAATATAAGGAACCGAACATATTCATTACTGCTTGTATTGAACATAAAAGGAA
>NW_013798435.1:0-563 GCF_000517525.1 Limulus polyphemus | reverse complement strand
CTTAACAGACAAATTTGCATGCAGCAGCTATAGAGTAATGTGACAAAAGTAAGAATTATTGAAGTTACCATATTGGATGACATTGTTTTAAACTAAGAATATGAAGTTTTGTTTATTACGCTGTTATATGACATATTAGTGTACCATCGTTTGAGCCCCCCAGTGGCACAGCGGTATGTCTGCGGACTTACAACGCTAGAAACCGGGTTTCGATACTCGTGGTGGGCAGAGCACAGATAGCCCTTGTGTATAATTAAAAAATAAACAAACAAACCATCGTTTGAACAAGAAAAAGTTAAAATATTTTTTAATTAGTTTTCTAAAAGAATACAAGTCATTAAAAATACTCAATTAGCTGTTAAATATAGTTGTTCTTAATCGAATTAAGTGTTTCTTATAAGTTTTTCATAAGTTTATTTTATCTCTTGAAATAGATTTAGATTAGAATAGCTTGGTAATTCACACTTAAACTGTGCATTTATTTCGGTTTTTGTTGTATACTTCTACATTCGTTTGACATCACTTGGTCATTGAGAAACTTAAAGTTCTTGTTATTCACTTTT
>NW_013798434.1:0-564 GCF_000517525.1 Limulus polyphemus | reverse complement strand
ATAGCATAGAATACACTCAAGTAAATGTAGTCAATTGATAATTATAGCATAGAATACACTCAAGTAAATATAGTCAATTGATAATTATAGCATAGAATACACTCAAGTAAATGTAGTCAATTGATAATTATAGCATAGAATACACTCAAGTAAATGTAGTCAATTGATAATTATAGCATAGAATACACTCAAGTAAATGTAGTCGATTGATAATTATAGCATAGAATACACTCAAGTAAATGTAGTCGATTGATAATTATAGCATAGAATACACTCAAGTAAATATAGTCGATTGATAATTATAGCATAGAATACACTCAAGTAAATATAGTCGATTGATAATTATAGCATAGAATACACTCAAGTAAATATAGTCGATTGATAATTATAGCATAGAATACACTCAAGTAAATATAGTCGATTGATAATTATAGCATAGAATACACTCAAGTAAATATAGTCGATTGATAATTATAGCATAGAATACACTCAAGTAAATATAGTCGATTGATAATTATAGCATAGAATACACTCAAGTAAATATAGTCGATTGATAATTATAGC
>NW_013798433.1:0-564 GCF_000517525.1 Limulus polyphemus | reverse complement strand
ATAAAGAAAGCCAGCAGCAACTACAGGAAAGTCAACAACAGTGGCAAGAAGTACAAATGGAAAATATTAGTAAATTTAAAAGCGAATTAGATACATTAAAGGATGATTTATTGTCTTTTACACAAGGAGGATACATTAATTGTCGACCTAATCAGCCCCAGACAATGGCAAGCCCCTTCCAGATCCCACAGCTAAACCCTAATGCAGACATCTTAAGCCCTGTTGGAAGTCACAGTAATAGGGGTGATTCAGTAAGAAGGAAGTCACTGGAATACGATGGGAAAGCACCGTGGGAAGCATATAGAGCACAATTTGAGCTACTGGCAGAAATGAATGGATGGACAGAGGAGCAGAAAGCAGTATATCTGGCAACTAGCTTGAAAGGACAACCACTGGAAATACGTGGACAGTTGTCAGCAGACGACAGACACAACTATAGAGCACTGGTAGCAGCTCTAGAACTCAGGTACGGAACCCAAAATCAGTCAGAAGTCTACAGGGCTAGGTTTAGGACGAGGGTCCGTGCTAAAGGGGAGAAACTGCAAGAGCTGGCATAGGACTTGG
>NW_013798432.1:0-562 GCF_000517525.1 Limulus polyphemus | reverse complement strand
AATATTTAACAATACTGTGTACTGTCAATAAGAAGACACAAGATTTAACAATCCTATGTACTATCAATAAGAAGACAAGATTTAACGATACTGTGTACTATCACTAACAAGCCAAAAGATTTAACAATACTGTGTACTGTCAATAAGAAGACAAAAGATTTAACAATCCTATGTACTATCAATAAGAAGACAAGATTTAACGATACTGTGTACTATCACTAACAAGCCAGAAGATTTAACGATACTATGTACTGTCAATAAGAAGACTCGAGATTTAACAATACTGTGTACTGTCAATAAGAAGACAATAGATTTAACAATACTATGTACTATCAATAAGAAGTCACAAGATTTAACGATACTGTGTACTATCAATAACAAGACAGAAGATTTAACGATGCTGTGTACTGTCAATAAGAAGACACAAGATTTAACGATACTGTGTACTATCAATAACAAGCCATAAGATTGAACGATACTGTGTACTATCAATAACAAGCCACAAGATTTAACGAAACTGTGTAATGTCAATAAGAAAACAAAATATTTAACAATGCTGTGT
>NW_013798431.1:0-485 GCF_000517525.1 Limulus polyphemus | reverse complement strand
ATAGTGAGTAACGTTAACTACATTCGTAGATGACGCCACGTCCTTACACAGAAAGAAAAAAAGAATATTAAACATACTATAAGGCAACATACGCACTAGAGGGGAGGTCACACAACTGTATATATCTAAAAGATTTGGCGAGCACTCTCTATGAAGCAATACAGTGAGAAAAAAATAGCCACTATTGCAATACGACATAAATTCACCTGAAGTTTCTACTCCAATAACCACCATAAAGCTGGTATGAAAAGCCGTTTCTTGAGTTATACCAACTTCCTACATTGATCAGTGACCTTTCAATTGCTGCCAATGACCATCTATTAATTAATCACGTGAAACAACGTGGAAGGGCATTAAAAGTTGGGTGTTGAAAGCGCCTAGGAGAAAGCACCACACCACCACTAATTTCGCCGCTACCTCTTCCTACAAAGACATTATGGCCATCGCACTGTAATTACGATGTTTTAAGTATTGTAACGAATTTG
>NW_013798430.1:0-564 GCF_000517525.1 Limulus polyphemus | reverse complement strand
CCACTATTCGTTGGTAAAAGAGTAGCCCAAGAGTTGGCGGTGGGTGGTGATGACTAGTTGCCTTCCCTCTAGTCTTACACTGCTAAATTATGGACGGCTAGCGCAGATAGCCCTCGTGTAGCTTTGCGCGAAATTCAAAAAACAAACAAACAAAAAAACAATCCTTTGAGTAGATTAAGAGATAGAAAGATACTTTACACTCTAAACTATTTTAGGCTTTTATGGGTAAGTCGGAAGATTCTGATTTACTTATATTAATATCTGTATATATATGACTGTTTTTATTCATGGAAATGCGTGTTAATTGAGCCCGTAAGAAGTAATGTCAAAGAAACCAATATCGCATGAAAATAGTTTCAAACTATGATCCTAGTAGTAAACGATACTTTATTTTATTTAACCTGGTTAAAATCAGATTAAGATCAATTATTTATCTTCTTTTATTTAACACAATCTTTAATAAATTGACAAAACCACAACAATAAACACCAATGCACTTTATACACGAAATGTGTGAGAATCACTAAAGCCCTAGTTAACCTTCGCGCATATGGCGCCATCTGG
>NW_013798429.1:0-1119 GCF_000517525.1 Limulus polyphemus | reverse complement strand
CTAGAGGAACACTATAAATGTTCTAACTTGTACCAAAGTTGTCTGTTAAGTGTTAAAAGAACACTATAAGTGCTACCAAAGTTGTCTGTTAAGTGTTACAGGAACACTATAAATGCTCTAACTTGGTATTTGTATACCTGGCACTATTCTTAGAAGGTGAATATTTCTAAAAGGAACTTTAATGTCAGTAATAATACTTTATATAAGTTAAAGATTAATGTTAATAAAACTGAAACTGTATAAACGAATCCGGCCCGAGAACATTGTGGAAGGGTAAACAGCATAAGGACGTTTATAGTTTTTTCCTCCGTGTACGTGACGATCAGCGCGTGTACAGTGCTTAGTGAGCGAGAACCCGAGCAAGACCGTGTTTACGTCTACAGATTACCGACGACCTAGATCCTGGCTGTTGAATCAAAGGAAGACTAGACTGTAAAGGAAGGCAAGAGTGTAAAGGAAGGGTAAAAAGTAAAATAAACCAAAGATATGAAGGATATTATGGGAGGCTAAGATGAAAAATTTCCAGTTTGCCCCTGAAGAAGAAAGGTCCACCTTTCGCTCAGGTTATGAGGTTTTATCATCTTGTATCAAGACTTCTTGTTTTTCTGACATCAGGAATGTAAAAGAAGGTGTTACGAAAGCGAAAGTCACGCGACCCTGGGAGCATGCACGCTGGAGTTTCTAGACGGATCATGACTTATCGAGGAACCCCGCGAATGTCCCAGTGTTTGCTAGACGCCCTCTTTTTTTAGTATATAAGCCTGGCAAAGAAAGCCAGCGATAGGCAGATTGATTGAAGGTAGAGATAACTGAGTCAAGCGAACAGTAGGCACCGTAAGTAAAGTGTGTGAACCACTGTGATTTATAGCGTGTTATAAAGGTTGTTAAGTTTAATGTGACTGTGGAAATTCTGTTTATTACTAAAAGTTGTATCGAGAAAGAATAAACTAGTTTTAATTAAGAAAGGATTTGTATCGCTGAAGTTACTCGGAAAGAATTTATATCGGAAATTATCAAACAAGCAGGTACATAACAAAAGTAAGGATGTGAAAGTATAGGGTGTTCTGAAAAATCTGGTGCTCTTCTTTGTAAAGGAAAATTGAATATGAGCCACGAAGG
>NW_013798428.1:0-564 GCF_000517525.1 Limulus polyphemus | reverse complement strand
CCGAACATAACTTACACACTTCTTGCATATCGTCAGTGTTCCCAACATAACTTACAAACCTCTTCCATATCGTCAGTGTTCCGAACATAACTTACAAACTTCTTCCATATCGTCAGTGTTCCCAACATTACTTACAAACCTCTTCCATATCGTCAGTGTTCCGAACATAACTCACAAACTTCCTCCATATCGTCAGTGTTCCGAACATAACTTACACACTTCTTCCATATCGTCAGTGTTCCGAACATAACTTACAAACTTCTTCCATATCGTCAGTGTTCCCAACATTACTTACAAACCTCTTCCATATCGTCAGTGTTCCGAACATAACTTACACACTTCTACCCAATCAGTCAGTGTTCTGAACATAACTTACACACTTCTTCCATATCGTCAGTGTTCCGAACATAACTTACAAACCTTTTCCATATCGTCAGTGTTCCGAACATAACTTACACACTTCTACCCAATCAGTCAGTGTTCTGAACATAACTTACACACTTCTTCCATATCGTCAGTGTTCCCAACATAACTTACAAACCTTTTCCATATCGTCAGTGTTCC
>NW_013798426.1:0-583 GCF_000517525.1 Limulus polyphemus | reverse complement strand
TCAAGGAAAGGTTATATTATCAAAATAAAAACAAATGTTATCAAGGGCAAGTTTTACAGTCGGAACAAAAAGAAATGTTATTAATGGCAAGTTGTATACTCGGAACAAAAAAAAATGTTATTAATGGCAAGTCGTATACTCGGAACAAAAAACAAATGTTATCAAGGGCAAGTTGTATAGTCGGAACAAAAAAATTTTATCAAGGGCAAGTTGTATAGTCGGAACAAAAACAAATTTTATCAAGGGCAAGTTGAATAGTCGGAACGAAAACAAATATTATCAAGGGCAAGTTTTCTAGTCGGAACAAAAACAAATGTTATCAAGGGCAAGTTGTATAGTCAAAACAAAAACAAATTTTATCAAGGGCAAGTTGTATAGTCAAAACAAAAACAAATGTGATCAAGGGCAAGTTGTATAGTCGGAACAAAAACAAATATTATGAAGAACAGGTTGCGTAGTAAAATAAAAGCTAACGTTATCAAGGAAAGGATGTATTGTCAAAACAAAAACAAATGTGATCAAGGGCAATTTGTATAGTCTGGATAAAAACAAATATTATGAAGGGCAAGTTGCATAGTTGGAA
>NW_013798425.1:0-749 GCF_000517525.1 Limulus polyphemus | reverse complement strand
GATTGAGTTTTTTATCTCGCTGTTATTAACGTTAATTGTATTGAATATCCATTTATAAAAACTAAATTAGACTACGTTTCGAATACTTGTAACATGTCAAGTACTTTATCAAATAAAATTCAATCATTTCAGGACAATACTATTAAAATAGCTCATAGACTTCCGACCTATACACCTCAAAAATATTTAAGCAGACTGTACGATATCCCACATTTCAAAGAAAAATAAATTAAATTAGCCGAAAAATATAGTTATAAAGCAAGAAAAAAAAAAAACGAAATCCTCTAGCCCAAGAATTTCTCCTAATCTCTACACTGCCCCAGCCACATGGCAAAAATATCTTTCTCCCGCTAATTTAATTAAACAAATAGACCAACATACAAAACCATAAGCTTTTCATTTACCATCTATTTACAGGGAAAAACCATATCTTCTATCATTGATGTTTTACTAACACGCCTTCCCTTTACAGCCTCTCTGGCACTGGGCAGGAAGATTATTCGGCGCCTGCTCACTGAAAATGGGTTTTCTCTGGGTATTCCGGTCCCCCCCCCATCCAAATCCCTAAATCCAAATCGTTTTACGTTAATATTATTCAAATAATCCAAATTTATAATAATCTAATTGACTAACAATCATTTTCCGATAAGAACTTAACCTATCAAATTATACTCAAAATGTTCATTTGGCCACATTCACAGCGTACTCTTTCTGCATCACCCTGGTCACTGTCATCGACAATACTACAG
>NW_013798424.1:0-565 GCF_000517525.1 Limulus polyphemus | reverse complement strand
ATCTCTCGAATTGTCTAGATTTTTAGAGGAAGGATAGTTGGTCAAACAGATGGTGGAATAAGTCAGCGGAAAATTCGCAGAATTTGGGAATCCCGCTTTCGACAGTCAACAGAATCATCGTGCAGTTCAGGAAACACGGCAAGGAAACAACTGAGCAGTGTCTGGGTCATCCTGGTCCATCAGAGAGGACAAAAAGAGCTGTCAAGAGGAGCATCGAAATGGATCCCAGATTAACAACTGCAAAAGTGGCCAAAGTTGATGGGATGAGCCCGAAATCTGTTCAACGGATTTTCCACAGATTGGGTTATAGCTGCAGAGCAGCTAGACAGAAGCCCTTATTAAGACCTGCCAACATAGTCAGACGAAAAAAGTGGGCAAGTGATATGATGACCAAGCCTCTGGACTTTTGGAAGACTGTATTGTTCTCAGACGAATCAAGATTCGCTCAATTTTCGGACAGTGGAAGGATATGGGTCTGGAGAATGCCTCACCAAGAGTTTTTGGCTCAACAGATTGCAGCCAACTGTGAAGCATGGTGGTTTCAGCATGATGGTTTGGGGAGCTG
>NW_013798423.1:0-564 GCF_000517525.1 Limulus polyphemus | reverse complement strand
CCGACCACATTTTACTTGGAAAGTCACGTCTGAGAGACAATCCACTATGTCATATGGGCCTTCCCATGGAGAAGACAACTTAGGAGACTTCCCTTTGGTCTTCCTGGGATTATACAACCACACCTTGTCTCCTGGTCCAAAGTTGACTTTAGTAGATCTCTTATCATAAGTTAACTTCATCGAATCAGCAGACGTTTTCAATTTTGAACGCACTTGATGGTGGATATCATCCATCCTTTCCGATAACACTTTCACAAACTCCGACACATTCTCAGGCAACTCTTCATAAGGTGGGCGTCCTGTTAACAGATCCACTGGCAACCGAAGTTCCCGACCAAACATCAACTTTGCTGGAGTGTATCCAGTGGTTTCATGCTCTGCTGTCCTTTTGGCCATCAACAGAGGAGGGAGTAAGACATCCCAGTCATCTTGGCGGCTATTACAAAACTTTGCCAATTCCTGTCCCAATGTCCAGTTGTACTTTTCTACCATCCCATCGGACTGTGGGTGAAGTGGCGTTGTCCTGGTCTTTCGGGTGCCAAACAACTTGCAGCATTCTTGGAA
>NW_013798422.1:0-563 GCF_000517525.1 Limulus polyphemus | reverse complement strand
GTGTTTAAATTAAAGTGATTACGGAAATTAAGTTTATTGCAAAGTTGAATTGAGAAAGAATAAACTAGCTTTATTTAAGAAAAGACTTGTATTGCTGAAGTTTCTCGGGAAGAATTTCTATGGGAAATTAACAAACGAACAGAGAGTAACAAATTGGTGTCAGAGAGTGAGACAGGAAAGAAAATAAAATAAAAAAGAAGAAGAAGATGGAAACCAGAGATGGCAAATCAAACTACAGCTTAGCAGATTTGATGGCAGCAATACAAGAACAGCAAATGAAACAAGAAGAACGAGAAAATAATCAAGAAAAGAAACAAGAAGAGAGACAACAGCAGTTGCAAGAAAACCTGCAACAGTGGCAACCCGAACAGCAAAATAAACAAATAGAGAGAGATTACAGCAGTTGTTGGAGGAAAAAGAAAAGAAAGAAGAAAAGAAATTACAGCAGTGGTCGGAGGAAAAAGAAGAGAAACAAGAAGAGAGATTACAGCAGTTGTTGGAGGAAAAAGAAAAGAAACAAGAAGAGAGATTACAGCAGTGGCAACTGGAACAAGAAAGGAAAC
>NW_013798421.1:0-564 GCF_000517525.1 Limulus polyphemus | reverse complement strand
GAATTTACAAACACAAAATTAGAATTCAAACAAAGTCTACTTAATTTTACCGGGAACATATCTTCTTCCGTACTGGTCTCCGTCTCGTTGGCTTCTGCTTCATGTGGGGTTCATCTGCTTCATCAGGAAACGTCCTATCAGTGGTAGTAACTTCATCAAGGGCTTCACTGTTTCCCTTCTCAAAACCGAGTAGAGTTTCTTCTTCGACAGTGGCTTTTTCAGGTGACACGTCTTCAGCAGTGCAATTTGTTCTGTTGTTCACTTCATCCCAACTGAAATGTCCTGGATCGTGATAACGCCAAAGCCTGCTGGCATGCACTACCTTTGGCTTACCTTGCCGACCACATTTTATCTGTAAAGTCACGTCTGAGAGACGATCCACTATGTCATATGGGCCTTCCCATGGAGAAGACAACTTAGGAGACATCCCTTTCGTCTTCCTGGGATTATACAACCATACCTTGTCTCCTGGTACAAAGCTGACTTCAGTAGATCTCTTATCATAAGTTAACTTCATCGATTCAGCAGACGTTTTCAAGTTTGAATGCACTTGATAGTGGATAT
>NW_013798420.1:0-563 GCF_000517525.1 Limulus polyphemus | reverse complement strand
ATTGACCGACAACTTTTAGCCCTTGGCTTCTGCAGACGAGGAACTATTGGAGGGAAGGAAAACAAGAGGGTCAGAGAAGGATGTGGATGATAAAGAGGTTATAGTTATAGGTTATTCTTTGACAAGGCATGTGGATAAAATAGTCTGTGGGGTAAACAGGAGAAAAGAGTCAGATTATGCTACTCAGGGGCACAAGTGGAGGATATAACTGACAGAGCAGGAGATATAATAAAAGGGGCTAGCAGAGATGCAGGTTTTGTGGTGCACGTAGGGGCTAATGATGTATGGAAAGGTAGGTAAGAGGCATTTAAAGAAAAAGGACATAACTTAATTTTGCCAGGGATACTGCCCAGAATTAACTGTGGGGAAAAAGTTATAAGTAGATCAGTAGGGCTAAATGTTAGGCTTAGGTTAGTATGTAAGGATGAGCAGATTGGCTGGTTGGACTTGTGGGATCAGTTCAGTGGAAGAAAAGAGCTTTTTCGAATGGATGGTTTACATTTAAATAGAGTAGGGGCTGGCTCGTTTGCTAAGGCTATTAACTCAACTGTAAGGGAAGTTTT
>NW_013798419.1:0-563 GCF_000517525.1 Limulus polyphemus | reverse complement strand
TAAATTACTATAAGTATTTGAATATGTCGGGATTTACTATCGCTATATGAATGATACTTATAAGTTAAGCATTTGAATATGCCGGGATTTACTCTCGCTATATGAAGGATATTTATAAGTTAAGTTATTATAAGCATTTGAATATGCCGGGATTTGCTCTAACTTATGAAGGATATTTATAAGTTAAGTTATTATAAGCATTTGAATGTGCCGGGATTTACTCTCGCTATATAAATGATACTTATAAGTTAAGTATTTGAATATGCCGGGATTTACTCTCGCTATATGAAGGATATTTATAAGTTATTATAAGCATTTGAATATGCCGGGATTTACTCTCGCTATGTGAAGGATATTTATAAGTTATGTTATTATAAGCATTTGAATATGCCGTGAATTACTCTCGCTATATAGATGATACTTATAAGTTAAGTATTTGAATATGCCGGGATTTACTCTCGCTATATGAAGGATATTTATAAGTTAAGTTATTATAAGTATTTGATAATGACGAGATTTGCTCTAACTTATGAAGGATATTTATAAATTAAGTTGCTATAAGT
>NW_013798418.1:0-562 GCF_000517525.1 Limulus polyphemus | reverse complement strand
GCATGTCTCTCATGAAACAATATGTAAACATCTAAGAAATATGGAAAAACTCCATAAAGAAAGTGTTTGGGTGCCTCACAAACTCTCCGATGATCATTGCTTTCAACGTGTGAACGTCACTTTGTTTTTTCTGGCACGTAATGCACGTGAAACATTTTTGGACAGAATTGTCACCATTGATAAAAAATGGATTCTCTTTGCAAATATTAAATGCCAAAAACAATGGCTCAGTCCTAGACTAAAACCACTTTTGACCCCAAAACCTGGACTCCATCTGCAGAAAGTGATGCTTTGCATTTGGTGGGACATCAAAGGAGTAATTCATTTCAAACTCCTTAATCCACAGCTAACTGTCAATGCAGAGATCTATGGTCAGCAACTGGAATGTTTAAATCAAGCCCTTCATCAGAAATGCCCTTCACTCGTCAATTGGATTGGTGTTCTTCTTCTCCACGACAATGTACATCCACATGTGGCACGTTTGACGCAACACAAGATTATGAAGTTGAAGTTCTCCCCCACCTACCATATTCTCCAGATATGGCACCAGCAGATTATCATT
>NW_013798417.1:0-563 GCF_000517525.1 Limulus polyphemus | reverse complement strand
GCAGTAGTGGAGACAGAGACGAGGCAGAGACGAAGCAGGCAGGGAAAAAGAAAGACAGCGATTACGGTCGGCGGGAACTGAGGATAGCAGACACAGAGATCAGAACTATAGTTGGCGGGGACGGACAATTAAGTCTAAGCGCAATAGAAAGTGAGTGAATTGTTGTGAACTATAGTGTGTGTAACTGTGAAAATTAAGTACATTACAAAGTTGTATTGAGGAAGAATAAACAAGTTTTATAAAGAAAGGACTTGTATTGTAGAAGAATTAACAAACAAACATACAGAGACGTAACAATATTCTTTCCGCAGTTCAATTACACATTGTTCCCGTCGCTTTTTGGCCGGTCTTACATATACAAGACTACCCCATATCTTCATGAACGTTCTGCAAGCGCGTAGCGTGTTACTAAGGTCACGTGACCTCCGCTGTCGTAACTAAACGAACGCAGAGGCATAACAATGTATTGAAACTATTTGCCTGTTTTAAAAATAAATCAAATGTTTACACACTTTTAACGTATACGATCTGACCACGAACTCAATTTTCACGGTCGATTTTTT
>NW_013798416.1:0-564 GCF_000517525.1 Limulus polyphemus | reverse complement strand
AGCACATTGGAGCGGGAAAATAGACCAGTATAATTATAATATTGAATATAGAGAAGGAAAATCCCATGGTAATGCTGATGGACTGAGCCGAATACCCTGCAAAAATGACTGCAGACATTGCTGCAAAAAAGAGGTTGAACTAACCAGGTGCCATCAAGCTGAAGTCAAGCCGACTGAAAGAGTTGATGATGGTGAAGTGGAACCAAATATAGATATCAAAGCAGAACACGAGAAAGACCAAGATTTGAAGCCAATAATTGATTTTCTAAAAGCAAGTGTTTTGTGCCCTGCTTGGGAGAAAGTGTCTAGTCTAAGCCCTGTGACAAAGAACTATTGGGCATAATGGGTCCAGTTGAAACTTGAAGATGGTATTCTTCTCTGGAGATGGGAAACTGCAGATGGGAAAGTGACGACCTGGCAAACGGTTATACCGAGGAAGTTACGGGAAGTTGTGTTGCGTCAATCCCATGATACTGTAACAGGAGGACATCTCGGAGTTAAGAAAACATTGAGTCACCTCCGGCTACAGATTTTACTGGATAGGTATGAGACAAGATGTGGAAG
>NW_013798415.1:0-563 GCF_000517525.1 Limulus polyphemus | reverse complement strand
AGATATTAAAGCAGAACAAGAGAAAGACCAAGATTTGAAGCCAATAATTGATTTTCTACAAGCAAATGTTTTGTGCCCTGCTTGGGAGAAGGTGTCTAGCTTAAGCCCTGTGACAAAGAACTATTGGGCACAATGGGACCAGTTGAAGCTTGAAGATAATATTCTTCTCTGAAGATGGGAAGTGACGACCTGGCAAACAGTTATACCGAGAAAGTTACAAGAAGTTGTGCTGCGTCAATCCCATGATAGTTTAACAGGTGGACATCTCGGAGTTAAGAAGACATTGAGTCACCTATGACAGAGATTTTACTGGATAGATATGAGGCAAGATGTGGAAGAATGGTGCAGGACCTGCAGTACATGTTGTGCTAAAGGGGACCCAAGCATAAGGGACGTGCTCCAATGAAGTTATATTGGCACACTAATGGAAATAGTAGCCATTGACATTTCTGGTCCCTTGCCCCAAACTCGTGCTGGAAACAGGTACATTTGTGTGGTGATGGATTATTTCTCCAAGTGGCCTGGGCCATATGCAATACCAAATCAGGAAGCTACAACTGTAG
>NW_013798414.1:0-563 GCF_000517525.1 Limulus polyphemus | reverse complement strand
AAAGTACTGGTACATTACTAGATACCACTCTCACAACATTCATTTATTGATACCACGTTGCTACCGTATAATATCAGTAGATATATAAAACTAATAACAAAGTACTGGTACATTACTAGATACCACTCTCACAACATTCATTTATAGATACCACGTTATAATATCAGTAGATATAAAACTAATAACAAAGTACTGGAACATTACTAGGTACCACTCTGACAACATCCATTCATAGATACCACGTTGCTACCGTATAATTTTAGTAGATATAAAACTAATAACAAAGTACTGGAACATTACTAGGTACCACTCTGACAACATCCATTCATAGATACCACGTTGCTACCGTATAATTTTAGTAGATATAAAACTAATAACAAAGTACTGGTACATTAATAGATACCATTCTGACAACATTCGTTCATAGATACCACGCTGATACCGTACAGCGTTAGTAGATACCAGTATAAAAACAAAGTACCGGTACATTATTAAATAGCGTACTGATAGCGTACAGTATTAGTAGATTAGTAGGTAACAGGTTGATAGTCCACTAGTGGATA
>NW_013798413.1:0-564 GCF_000517525.1 Limulus polyphemus | reverse complement strand
ACTGTCAATAAGAAGACACAAAATTTTAACGATACTGTGTACTGTCAATAAGAAGACACAATATTCAACGATAATGTGTACTGTCAATAAGAAGACACAAGATTTAACTATACTGTGTACTGTCAATAAGAAGACACAAGATTTAACAATACTGTGTACTGTCATAAAGAAGACACAAGATTTAACGATATTGTGTACTTTCAATAAGAAGACACAAAATTTAACGATACTGTGTACTATCAATAAGAAGACACAATATTAAACGATAATGTGTACTGTCAATAAGAAGACACAAGATTTAACAATACTGTGTACTATCTATAAAAAGACCCAAGATTTAACGATACTGTGTACTGTCAATAAGAAGACACAATATTTAACGATACTGTGTACTATCCATAAAAAGACACAAGATTTAACGATACTGTGTACTGTCAATAAGAAGACACAATATTTAACGATACTGTGTACTGTCATTAACAAGACACAAGATTTAACGATACTTTGTACTGTCAATAAGAAGACATAAGATTTAACAATACTATGTACTGTCAATAAGAAGAC
>NW_013798412.1:0-564 GCF_000517525.1 Limulus polyphemus | reverse complement strand
GTTCACTAAAAACCTAAGTAGCCTCAACCTATAGGTCCACTAAAAATCTATGTGGCCTCAACCTATAGGTTCATTAAAATACTAAGTGGCCTCAATCTATAGATTCACTAAAAGCTAAGTGGCCTCAACCTATAGGTCCACTAAAATGCTAAGTAGCCTCAACCTATAGATCCACTAAAATACTAAGTAGCCTCAACCTATGGATCCACTAAAATGCTAAGTGGCCTCAACCTATAGGTTCACTAAAATGCTAAGTCGCCTCAACCTATAGGTTCACTAAAATACTAAGTGGCCTCAACCTATAGGTTCACTAAAAAACCAAGTGGCCTCAACCTACAGATCCACTAAAAAGCTAAGTAGCCTCAACCTATAGGTCCACTAAAATGCCAAGTAACCTCAACCTATAGGTTCACTAAAAACTAAGTAGTCTCAAGCTATAGGTCCACTAAAATGATAAGTAACCTCAACCTATAGGTTCACTAAAAACCTAAGTAGCCTCAACCTATAGGTCCACTAAAAAGCTATGTGGCCTCAACCTATAGGTTCACTAAAAACTAAGTAGTC
>NW_013798411.1:0-564 GCF_000517525.1 Limulus polyphemus | reverse complement strand
GTTTTCCTTAACAAGATTTGTTTGTTTGTTTTAATTTCGCGCAAAGCTACACGAGGGCTATCTGCGCTAGCCGTCCCTGATTTAGCAGTGTAAGACTAGAGGGAAGGCAGCTAGTCATCACCACCCACCGCCAACTCTTGGGCTACTCTTTTACCGACGAATAGCGGGATTGACCGTCACATTATAACGCCCCCACGGCTGAAAGGGCGAGCATGTTTGGTGTGACGGGGATTCGAACCCGCGACCCTCAGATTGCGAGTTGAGCGCCCCCTAACCACCTGGCCATGCCGGGCCTCCTTAACAAGAAATTTCTGATTTTACTTTTCGAGTCATCTGTTTCATGCCGTTCCGTGTTGGTTCAGGTGATCCGGCTTTATCAGTTGATGGAAGTTCAGATAATCCAGTTTTTATCATCAGGTGATCCGGCTTTATCAGTTGATGGAAGTTCAGATAATCCAGTTTTTATCAGTTGGTGTCATGTTTTCTCACAATACTTAAAAGTCTTGATTTTGGAATCTGTAATTCCTGGTAACGTGGGATATGTATCCTACCTTTTGATGTAAA
>NW_013798410.1:0-563 GCF_000517525.1 Limulus polyphemus | reverse complement strand
AAATTTTGAAGGATGCGACAGAATTATATGTTGTGAGTTGGGCAGCTGAGTTATTTGGAGACACTGATCAGATGTGGAAAGTTTTTAACAATACGTTTTTAAATATTCAAGGTAAACATATTCCTTATTGAAAGAAAAGGATGGCTGCAAGTAAAAAAACCAGGTTGGCTTACAAAGAGTTTAAGAGATAAAATTAAAGAAAAGCATTACAAATTTAAGAAATTTAAATTGACTGGTATGACGGGAGATTTAGAAGATTATAGAAGATCCAAAAAAGTTGGTGAAACAGGAAATTAGGACATGAAAAAGAATGTATAGAAAAGGTTGGCTGAAAATGTTCTTAACAGAAGGATTTCTTTAAATACGTTAAGGGTAAACAAAATATTAGGATGGGGGTAGGACCTTTGAAGGATGATAACGGAAGGCTAGTGCCAGATGATTATGAGATGGCTGGGTTATTAAATTTAGCATTTTCTTTGGTTTTTACTAATGAAGATTTAAGCAGTATTTCACATCTTGAACAGTTGATAAATGGAAACAACATCGAACTAGATGACTGCATT
>NW_013798409.1:0-1305 GCF_000517525.1 Limulus polyphemus | reverse complement strand
ATGTGCTTCAAGTGCTTTTCACACATGGTGTTTGGTATAAAAATGTGCTTCAAGTGCTTTTCACACATGATGTTTGGTATAAATGTGCTTCATGTACTTTTCACACATAGTGTTTAATATAAATGTGCTTTAAGTACTTTTCACACATGGTGTTTGGTATAAATGTGCTTCGAGTGCTTTTCACACATGGTGTTTGGTATAAATGTGCTTCAAGTACTTTTCACACATGGTATTTGGTATAAATGTGCTTCGAGTACTTTTCACACATAGTGTTTAGTATAAATGTGCTTCAAGTACTTTTCACACATAGTGTTTGGTATAAATGTGCTTCAAACCCTCGTTGTTCTCCTATAGTTATTATCATCGTAATTTTTCATTTTGAAACAGCATCCATAACGACATTTTCAGTCTTAAAAACAAACGGTCCTACTCTTCTTGCAGGAAAGCCGACTACCGCATTCCAGGCTACAGAATGACTTTTAACTGAATAGACAAAGAAAATACAAACGGTTTTCAATCGCGATATCTTGTTTTATAAGAAAGATAAATAACCCCAATTTTGAATTGACTAAAGAAATGCACCCCTCCCTCCAATATGACTGTCACTCTTAGAGCACAACCATGATTCTAAAGAGCGGGAACGCGACGCGAACCATAGACCCTCAGTTCTATAGTCTAGCACGCTAATCATTTGGCCACGCCCGACTTCATATTATGGGTATTGCATGGGATTAATCAATTAAATACTTATAAATGTTAATTAAGCAGACTACGAAGATTTGTATCATTATTCTTGATCAGTTTTTGCCCCCCCCCCCCAGTGGCACAGCGGAATGTCTTCGGACTTAGAACGCTAGAAACTGGGTTTCGATACCCGTGGTGGGCAGAGCACGGCTAGCCCAATGTGTAGCTTTGTGCTTAATTACAAACAAACAAACAAATCACGTATTGTTTTCATAAAATGTCCCCTAAAATCAGGGTTTCGATTCCCCTCGGTGGACACAGCAGATAGCCGAATGTGGCTTTGTTATAAGAAAAACGCTCACCCTTTTAACAAGTTTACCAATCACATTTTAAATTATATTTTTAGGAAACAGTAACTTATTGTTTTGTTGTTGTTTTTTTCACGCAAAGCTACACGAGGGCTATCTGCACTAGCCGTCCGTAATTTATCAGTGTAAGACTAGAGGGAAGGCGGCTAGTCATCACCACCCACCGTCAACTCTTGGGCTACTCTTTTACCAACGATTAGTGGGATTACCCGTCACATTATAACGCCCCATTTGGCTGAAAAGGCGAGCATGT
>NW_013798408.1:0-616 GCF_000517525.1 Limulus polyphemus | reverse complement strand
ACTGTTGACTGGCTGCTTACCCTCTGGGTAGTAGTTCAAAATGAGGAAAAGTAGCTTTGATATAAATACAAAATTCAAACACAATTCTCTTTAGGTATAAATACATACATGTACCTAGATTGTATCTAGATTTGTCTTGCATATATTCTGCTGGTAGTTAGAGAACAACTCGCAAACAATTAATAAAAGTGTTCCTTATTGTCTTTATAAGGTAAGTTCGTAACACTTGAACTGCTACTTCCCTTGATATGTCACATTTGGCTCAGGGATGTTCAAAATTACATTTTTTTAAAAACTGTTAGGTCTACCAAGACATATTCCAGCTGATGACGTGCATGTACATGATGAAGTAACGTCGAGCCGACTACGAAGTTGGTCGCATTTGTGCCGTATAGGTTGCAGCCCTGAGAATCTAACTGATTAGTGTTTGTGATTGATAAGGTAATGTGGAACTATGAAGTTGGTTGAATATGTGTCACATTGTTTGCAGCCCTGAGAATCTAACTGATTAGTGTATGTGGTTGATAAGGTAATGTGGAACTATGAAGTTGGTTGCATATGTGTCACATTGTTTGCAGCTCTGAGAATCTAACTGATTACTGTATGTGGTTGATAA
>NW_013798407.1:0-563 GCF_000517525.1 Limulus polyphemus | reverse complement strand
CACTCACATCTCATGATTGTAGCACTAAAACACTCGCATCTCATGGATTATTGTAGCACTAAAACACTCACATCTCATGATTGTAGCACTAAAACACTCACAGCTCATGATTGTAGCACTAAAACACTCACAGCTCATGATTGTAGCACTAAAACACTCACAGCTCATGATTGTAGCACTAAAACACCCGCATCTCATGGATTATTGTAGCACTAAAACACTCACATCTCATGGATTATTGTAGCACTAAAACACTCGCATCTCATGATTGTAGCACTAAAACACTCGCATCTCATGATTGTAGCACTAAAACACTCACATTTCATGATTGTAGCACTAAAACACTCGCATCTCATGGATTATTGTAGCACTAAAACACTTGCATCTCATGGATTATTGTAGCACTAAAACACACATCTCGTGATTGTAGCACTAAAACACTCACAGCTCATGATTGTAACACTAAAACACTCATATCTCATGACTGTAGCACTAAAACACTCACATCTCATGATTGTAGCACTAAAACACTCATATTTCATGATTGTAGCACTAAAACACTC
>NW_013798406.1:0-558 GCF_000517525.1 Limulus polyphemus | reverse complement strand
CCTAAATTGTTTTAATCAATTGTAAAACTTGTAATTTTCTATACAGCGTTACTGTCTTAAGCATTGAGTCTTTTCTTTGGATAGAATATTATCAGGTGTATTGTGGAAGGGGTTGTATAATTTGGAAGTATCATTTCATGCCCCTAAATTAATAAACTCTCCCCAGTGACTTACATGTATCCTCTCTCTCTCCAGAAATACTGGACAATATTTTTGAGTTGGTGAGAATAATGTTCCGTGATCGGGGGTGGGAGGCTCAGTCTCCCCAAGCATCTTATACGCACCGACTGTCCGTCATCTCAAGGCTTGAAAAATTATTGTTTCCTTACAGCAAACTTGTGTCAGTAGGCAAAGAAGCATTTACAGGGGCAAATCAACACTGTATATATTACAACTTGAGTATAAATTAATTTGTGTCTTGCTTATGGACAAGAAACTTATACGTTTTCTTGTAATCTCTTTGTAAGCGTTTAATTGATTTTTAAGTGGCGATAAACTCATTGCTACTCAATCAATTTCAAGTGTAAAAAACAATAACTGTATTTTCAACTCCGCACA
>NW_013798405.1:0-564 GCF_000517525.1 Limulus polyphemus | reverse complement strand
TTTCTTTCATATCCTAAATGTATCAAATTTTAAAGGCTTAGCAACCTACATCAAGCAGCAATTGATTACAAAGGTCATAACTAGAAGTGATAACTGTTTGCTTTACTTCTTTATTTACTGTTCTGTGTTTTACAAAAAAATAAGTTTAAGAACTTATTTCTAAATATCAATAATCTATATACATATATAATGCATAATAATTGAAATGTGACTGTATTTTACAAAATACTAGTCTACTAAAACACAGCCAAGACAGGTCACTTTGTAATGATTAAAGATCAGTTTTATATTATTGGATACGGTAACATGAGTGCATGTGCGCAGCATCATTGTAACTTCTGTATTGTTAGCCAGTCATGGCTGAAAGGTCAATATAATAAAAGTAATAAATACATATAAATGTATAATGTTATTAGATTTAAGCTATTTAGTCTAAACATTTATGTTTTCATGTTATAATTTGTAGTCATTCTAGAATGAAAATGGAATAATTTATATTTATTTCCTAATTTTTTTGATGTGATTACGAGATCGGTCAAAGTGACCAAACCTGTATAGAGATTC
>NW_013798404.1:0-563 GCF_000517525.1 Limulus polyphemus | reverse complement strand
GGAATCCTGCTTTTGACAGTCAACAGAATCATCGTGCAGTTCAGGAAACACAACAAGGAAACAACTGAGCAGCCTCAGGGTTGTCCTGGTCCATCAGAGAGGACAAAAAGGGCTGTCAAAAGGAGCATCAAAATGGATCCCAGATTAACAACTGCAGAAGTGGCCAAAGTTGGTGGGATGAGCCCGAAATCTGTTCAACGGATTCTCCACAGACTGGGTTATCGTTGCAGAGCAGCTAGACGGAAGCCCTTATTAAGACCTGCCAACATAGTCAGACGAAAAAAGTGGGCAAGTGATATGATGACCAAGCCTCTGGACTTTTGGAAGACCGTATTGTTCTCAGACGAATCAAGATTCACTCAATTTTCGGACAGTGAAAGGATATGGGTCTGAAGAATGCCTCACCAAGAGTTTTGGCTCAACAGATTGCAGCCAACTGTGAAGCATGGTGGTTTTAGCGTGATGGTTTGAGGAGCTGTTTGGATTGGTGGGAGATTGAGCTTAGTGGAGTACATTGGCAACATAAATTTTGCGAAATACGTCGAAATATTGGAGAAAGAACT
>NW_013798403.1:0-564 GCF_000517525.1 Limulus polyphemus | reverse complement strand
GAGCGAAGAATACACACATTCAATTTGTCATTTATAATATATCAACCTAATAATCCGAGTGAAACCGGATACTTTCGCTACTTAGGATAAACGAATGTAGTTTCATGTTACAATTTGAAGTCATTCTAGAAAGAAAAAAAGGGTTAATTCAGGTTTATTTCGATTTTTTGGTGGTTACCAGGACAGTCAAATTGATCGATCTAGTTTTAAGATAGGGTAAAGAAAATAACAGATAAACTATAAAGTTTTACTGAAAAAGCTTTGAAATACATTTAGGAGGTGTTAGGGATTACATAAAGGAAATATGAGATTTTTGAGATGAGAAAAAGTATTTTTAATTTTAACATGAAAATTACTTTGCACAAGGACTTTTCAAAACAAATACTCAATGCATTCATGGACAAATCTTTATTCTATTTTATTAAAAATACTTCACTAAGAAATATGACTTTTTGTATGTGAAAGATTTGTAATATTAATTGAAAAGCTGCCAAATTTCGTGAAGATATTCCCACTATATTGAGAGCTATAAGTATTAAATCTATAAAGACTTTAAACGAGTAC
>NW_013798402.1:0-564 GCF_000517525.1 Limulus polyphemus | reverse complement strand
ATATAACTTTCGATAACCCAGGGTAAAAACAATGCAAAACGTGGAGTTTATCTTATAAGAAAGGTAATGGCTTTTTAGATGTTTTGATTTTGTTTGAATAATCCAATTATTAGAATAAAACCAAACTAAAAATTAAGGAAAAATTTTAGGAAAACTAAAAATTAAGACATTATAGCATTAACGAAAAATATTATGTACCGTGAAAAGGTAAAAAATATATAACTTTCGAAAACCCAGAGTAAAAACAATGCAAAATGTGGAGTTTATTTTATAAAAAACATCATGGCCTTTTAGATGTTGCAATTTTATTTGAATAATCCAATTTTTAAAACTCTTCTTTGTTTAGAATATAACCAAAGACAAAAAAAAAGAAACTGTAAAATCGAAGTAAGCCTAATTTTTGATAACAGATAATGAAATAACTATTGGGAATTTTGATGAAAGAATGTCCACTTTGAAAGTCTTATATCATTGGCATCTTTGTGTTGAAATATAAGGAAAAACTATTTTTTTGGTGAAAATATGAATTTTTTTGGAAAATTGGAAAAAGTACTTTTTGGACGC
>NW_013798401.1:0-562 GCF_000517525.1 Limulus polyphemus | reverse complement strand
TTGAAAATACAAACACGCTTGTGTTCTTCTCTGGTTGAAAATACAAACACGCTTGTGCTCTTCCCTGGTTAAAAATACAAACACGCTTGTGTTCTTCTCTGGTTGAAAATACAAATGTTCTTTGTTTGAAAATACAAATGTTCTATCACACAGCTCTGTTAATGTACTTTTTACAGCTCTGGTAGTTGTTGTATGTTAATGTACTTTTTACAGCTCTGGTAGTTGTTGTATGTTAATGTACTTTTTACAGCTCTGGTATTTGTTGTATGTTAATATACTCTTTATAGCTCTGGTATTTGTTGTATGTTAATGTACTTTTTCCAGCTCTGGTAGTTAATGTACTTTTTTATAGCTCTGGTAGTTGTTGTATGTTAATGTACTTTTCCATCTCTGGTAGTTGTTGTATGTTATTGTACTTTTTCCAGCTCTGGTATTTGTTGTATGTTAATGTACTTTTTTACAGCTCTGGTAGTTGTTGTATGTTAATGTACTTTTTCCAGCTCTGGTATTTGTTGTATGTTAATGTACTTTTTACAGCTCTGGTAGTTGTTGTACGTTAATG
>NW_013798400.1:0-561 GCF_000517525.1 Limulus polyphemus | reverse complement strand
AGGGTAGTCTGGTATATAAAAGAGGGTGACAACGTGACGAAATAAGGCAATGTGTGTGTAGGTAGAGAGTAATTGAACTGCAGTCACAGGGTATTGTTGAAGTTAACGTTCGTTCGTTATTGTGTTTGTTTTAGCGCGAATATTGAAATTAAGTGTATCGTAAAGTTCTATTCGGAAAGAATAAACCAGTTTTATTAAGTAAGGACTTGTGTCGCTAAAGTTTCGTCGGAACGAAGTTACGGAAAATCAATTAACAAACGGAGACGTAACAATACATATGGGGCTTTGGGTCCGTTTTACTTCACCGTATAGTAACATAAGTTAATTTAGGCGTGTGAATAATGTTATGACATTTCGTCTAATTACGGAAATCAAAGAATGCATTAGGCCTATACGTCATAGATTATCTTTTCAATTTGACATTTAGTAGAATTAACGATGACAAAGCGTTACTTTTATGATTATCTGTATTTTAGTATTCTTCCTAAGATATTTTTGAATAGCTGAGGTACCCGTTCTCTGGACGGACTTTATGTAAATTCATGATTAATGAAAGGTTAT
>NW_013798399.1:0-561 GCF_000517525.1 Limulus polyphemus | reverse complement strand
CATCTATGCCATTGATGTAAATCAAAAAGAGCAAAGGTCCTAAGACTGAGTCCTGAGGTACCCCACTTGTGAAATTAATTCAGTTTGACTGAACTCCATTTATAACAATCTGTTTTCTTCCATCCAGCCACTCTTCTATCCAATCAGCTAAGTTATTCCCCACACCTATAGAGATAATCTTTACAAGCCTTTCATGTGGTACCTTGTCAAATACTTTCTGAAAATCCAGATACACCAAATCTACATCCTTATCCTCATCTACATAAGCAGTAATATTTTCAAAGAACGTTAAAAGATTTGTATGGCAAGATTTTTCCTTAATTAAAAAACACGTTGACTATCCAATAAAATTCTAAATTTCATCAAATGAATTTGCCAAACATCTTTCATCAGACATTGAAAAACATTTCCCTCTACTGACGTAAGACTAATAGGCCTACAATTACTGGGGCAATTTTTATTACCTGCCTTGAAAAGAGGAGTGACATTAGCTAACATCCAATCCTCTGGTACTTACCCACTATTCAAGGACTTTACGAAAAATAGTAATAAGTGTCTCAG
>NW_013798398.1:0-564 GCF_000517525.1 Limulus polyphemus | reverse complement strand
TAATGCTACCTAAATAATAATAAAATAAATTACAGTGAAAGCAATGATTTTGTAGGTTTTGAACCAAACTAAATAACAGTAAACCTTTTTTTTTGATTTACGGTATTTTCTTATTTTGATGTTTTGTGTTTAAAATAAAATATACTAATTTTTAAAGAATCAAATAGAATTTTTGTTTAATAAAAATCTTTAAAATGCGACTGTAGCTGTTTTTTCCCCAAAACTTTGTCTTCAAAATAAGGGTGCGTCTTATACACCGGTGCGTCTTATATCCCGAAAAATACGGTAGATCGTAAATAAAGTATTTTGGAGGTAATTAAAAGTAAACAGAGAATGAACAAAGATTTTGGAAATACTTATATAGACAGAAAGAATGACAAAAGTATTTTAATATATTTGATATGCAGAGAGAATAAAGTGTTTTGGACGTATTTTCTACACGTCAAAAATAATAGTTTGGATGTATTTAAGGGTACATATATATAACGAAAAACGTATTCTGGAAAACTAAAATAGCAGCAATGCAAGGGTACAAAAGATAATCATTGTGTATATTCTTGTTTT
>NW_013798397.1:0-564 GCF_000517525.1 Limulus polyphemus | reverse complement strand
ACTGTAATAAACCTGGGCACCAAGAAAGCTCAATGCCGGAAACTTCAACACAGGGGAGACGATACAGCAGTAAAGGCTGCTACCCAAAAAGGCTGTTGGAACTGTGGGGAGCAAGGACATCTGAGGAGTCAGTGTAAGAATAATACCACCAATAAGTCAGCTTCGGGAAACCAGTAGTGGTTGGACACCTACCAACCCTAATTGTGAAAGTCCCAACAGCTAAGTGTATAATGCCAAGCACGCATAGTGTCTACGTGACAGGAAAGCTGGATGTCCAAAGGTGCAACTTTGTCATAGATTCTGCATCTCAGCAAACCCTCGTGAGTATCAAGATGTAAGATCATAAACGAGTACCAGAAGCCATGCAGAAGTTCTGTGGTGTGACAGGACATTATGCGAGGTTGTGGGGACCAGTGTGGGTAACTATTGAGCTCATAGGCATGAGGCCCGGCATGGCCAGGTGGATAAGGTGCTCGACTCACAATCTGAGGGTCGCGGGTTCGAATCCGCATCCCACTAAACATGCTCGCCCTTTCAGCCGTGGGGGCGTTATAATGTGACGGT
>NW_013798396.1:0-565 GCF_000517525.1 Limulus polyphemus | reverse complement strand
GTGAAATGGCCCTGAAATTGCATGTATCTCATGAAACAATACGTAAACATCTAAGGAATATGGGAAAACTCCACAAAGAAGGTGTTTGGGTGACCCACGAACTCCTATGATAATCGTTTCTAACGTGTGAACGTTGCTTCGTCACTTCTGGCGCGTGAACCATTTTTAGATAGAATTATCATAGACAGAAACCACTCCCGACCCCCAAACCTGGACTCCATCCGCAGAAAGTGATGCTTTGCTTTGGGTGGGACATCAAAGGAGTAATTCATTTCGAACTCCTTAATTCACAGCGAACTGTCAATGCAGAGATCTATAGTCAGCAATTGGAACGTTTAAATCAAGCCCTTCAATCGGAAAGGTGTTCTTCTCCACGACAATGCACGTCCACATGTAGCATGTTTGACGCAACACAAGATTATGAAGTTGGGTTGGGAAGTTCTCCCCCACCCACCACATTTTCCAGATGTGGCACCATCAGATTACCATCTTTTTCGCTCGCTGCAACACCATCTTAGTGGGAAAACGTATGCAAATATGAAAGGTGTTAAAGAGGACATCGACA
>NW_013798395.1:0-565 GCF_000517525.1 Limulus polyphemus | reverse complement strand
ATACTTAAACCATCTATTTGAAAGAAATATTCGTTGTTGAAAATGATGTTGGTTTTAGTCGTTGTAAATTCTAAGAGAGAAGCAAAAAGTGTGCTGGGGATGTGCATTAACTTGTTGGGATCATTAATGTAGAGGTTAAGTGCAATATTGCAAGCTTCATTGGCGGGGACTTCGGTTAAGAGTGACACGACATCAAAACTAGCCATTAAGGCTTTCGAATTTAGTTGTTCTAGTGTATATTTTAAATTGAAGGCATCTTTAAAAAATGAACCTGCAGATGTTACATATGGTGTGAGAGCCCAGGCTATGTATTTTCCGAGATTGTAGTTGAATGAATCATAAGTGGACGGTATAGGTCGTAGGGGGCAGTCCTGTTTCTGTGGTTTAGGAATGCCATAGAGTTGTGGTGTGCGTAAATCACTTTTACGTAGACAAAAATAAAGATCGTCAGTAATTAAATTATCTTTTTTCATTTGTAATAAAGTTCTGTTTAATTGTTTTCCTGTGTGTTTTTTGGGTTATTTTGGATGGCTTTGAATTTCTTTTTATCGGAAAGAATGTCGTT
>NW_013798394.1:0-563 GCF_000517525.1 Limulus polyphemus | reverse complement strand
ATCGTAATTCAAATTTTAGTATTATACATTATTCAATTTCTTAAAAGTAAATATTAAAAGTAAAAACCATAACATCGATTTTTGTGTGTCATGTGGCAGGATGAATGCAGCACTGGTTCAAATTAGATGTTTGTGATATCAAAATACTAAGTCTACAGTTTCATACAAATTAGGAACTCAAATTACCAATACTGACAAGCTAGAATATAAAATAAGAACCTTTTATCTTTTCTATTTGCTGAGATATCATTCATTTACTGAACTAAACATAGTGGACCCGCTCACCTCTTCCCATTTTTGGAAATTGTCCCTTATATACACTAACTTCAGTATATGACATGAATAACCAATCGAAAACTGTGTGTGTCCCCTTAGTGGCTTTCTCAGCCATTTTCCAGTGTTAGGACACCATGTTGTTCTTTCTAACAAGATTTTAAGGAGGTAGATTGTGTCTGTCTATAATCTGCTCGAAATTCCATATTTTTTTGACCGAAATACAGCTTAGTTACAAAGCTTGGTAAATTATAGTGGAATTCTATGGCACTAATATAGTAATTTATGAT
>NW_013798393.1:0-564 GCF_000517525.1 Limulus polyphemus | reverse complement strand
TCAACAGATTCTCCACAGATTGGGTTATCGTGGCAGAGCAGCTAAACGGAAGTCCGTATTAAGACCTGCCAACATAAGCAGATGAAAGAAGTGGGCAAGTGATATGATGACCAAGCCTCTGGACTTTTGGAAGACCATATTGTTCTCAAAACGAATCAAGATTCGCTCAATTTTCGGACAGTGGAAGGATATGGGTCTAGAGAATGCCTAACCAAGAGGTCAAAGTTGGTGGGATGAGCCCAAAACCTGTTCAACGGATTCTCCACAGATTGGGTTATCGTTGCAGAGCAGCTAGACGGAAGTCCTTATTAAGACCTGCCAACATAGTCAGACGAAAGAAGTGGGCAAGTGATATGATGATCAAGCCTCTGGACTTTTGGAAGACCATATTGTTCTTAGACAAATCAAGATTTGCTCAATTTTCGGACAGTGGAAGGATATGGGTCTAGAGAATGCCTAACCAAGAGTTTTGGCTCAACAGATTGCAGCCACCTGTGATGCATGGTGGTTTCAGCGTGATGGTTTGGGGAGCTGTTTGGGTTGGTGGGAAATCGAGTGCATTGG
>NW_013798392.1:0-772 GCF_000517525.1 Limulus polyphemus | reverse complement strand
ATATAATATTCTACTGCTTTGTTATTCGTAGACACTTATTTGTGTTTTGATTTACTACACACACACACACACACACATATATATATATATATATATACAGGGTGAGCCAAAAGTAGGGTTACAGTTACTCTGTTATTTGTTTCTCCTTCACAATCACGTTTTAAATATACATGTAAATCAAAGAACCAAAGCTGACTTTGACGAACTGTACTTCCAGCAAGATGGAGCACCTCCACATTATGCGCGGACAGTAAGAGAGTATCTTCATGAAACCTTTCCGCAGCATTGGTTTGGAAGGCGGGGCAGCATTGAATGGCCACCACGTTCACCTGACCTGACACCAATGGATTTCTTTTTTTGGGGTGTAGTCAAGAACAAGGTTTATGAGAAAAATCCCCACACAGTGAATGAACTGAAAGATTACATTTCTGATGCATTCTCTGTAATTGATAGAGATCGGAATTTGTGTCGTACTGTGTGGCAGGGTGTTCTGGACAGAGTTGAAGATTTTTGCAAGGTTGAAGGTGGACACTTTGAGCACTTGAGAGATTAAATGTTTAATGTAAAATATCTAATATGTAAATATAATGTATGTAAATAAATGTCTAAATTTCTAATAAAGGAAAAATGTTTAAGTGTTAACTGTAACCCTACTTTTAGCCCACCCTGTATATGGTCAATAAAACTTCCAATTAATTTTTTAATTAATTAACTCTGGGATAAGTCTTTGCCTTAGGTACGCAGGAAGCCTGGGCATTGGACGTCAACTCCC
>NW_013798391.1:0-564 GCF_000517525.1 Limulus polyphemus | reverse complement strand
AGCAAAGTTTTGTAATAGCTGCCAAGATGACTGGGATGTCTTACTCCCTCCACTGTTGATGCCCTATAGAACAGCAGAGCATGAAGCCACTGGATACACTCCAGCAAAGCTGATGTTTGGTCGGGAACATCGGTTGCCAGTGGATCTGATAACAGGACGCCCACCTTACAAAGAGTTGCCTGAAAATGTGTCAGAACTCGTGAAGGTGTTATCTGAAAGGATAGATGATATTCAGCATCAAGTGTGTTCAAACTTGAAAACGTCTGCTGATTCCTTGAAGCTATATTATGATAATAGATCTAGTTAAATCAACTTTGTACCAGGAGACAAGGTGTGGTTGTATAATCCCAGGAAGACCAAAGAGAAGTCTTCTAAGTTGTCTTCTCCATGGGAAGGCCCATATGATATAGTGGATCATCTCTCAGACATGACTTTCCGAATAAAATGTGGTCGGTGGGGTAAACCAAAGGTGATGCATGCCAACAGGCTTTGGAGTTATCATGGCCCAGGTCATTTCAGTTGGAACAAATGATGCTGCTGAAGACGTGTCACCTGAAAAAGCCG
>NW_013798390.1:0-564 GCF_000517525.1 Limulus polyphemus | reverse complement strand
CTAAATGATTTGACTAAAAAAGGCCAGAAGTTCGAATGGACAATTTCTTACAACCATGCTTTCAAGACATTGAAAGAAAAATTGGCCTCAGCTCTACTTTTAAGGCTTCCAAATCTCTCACTGCCATACATACTAGATTGTGATGCTAATAATGTCGGAATTGGAGGAGTGTTGTCTCAGAAAGTGGGCGAAAACGAACATGTAATGGCCTACTTCAGTAGGGTCCTGAGCCGATAAGAGAGGAACTACTGTGTACCATAGCGGGAACTCATTGCTGTAGTAAAGAGTTTGACATATTTCCATCCTTACCTCTATGGGGGCTAGGTTTACCATCAGGAAAAACCATGCTGCATTATGCTGGTTAAGATCATTAATGAACCAAGAGGGACAACTAGCATGTTGAATTGGAAAGATAGACCAGTATCATTATGCTATTGAATACAGAGAAGGAAAATCTCATGGAAATGCTTATGGACTGAGCCGAAAACCCTGCAAAAATGACTGCAGATACTGCTGCAAAAGAGAGGTTGAACTAACTAGGTGCCATTAAGCTGAAGTAAAAGT
>NW_013798389.1:0-1083 GCF_000517525.1 Limulus polyphemus | reverse complement strand
CTTATTGTTTGTCCTTTAAGGCTTAAACTTATTATCGTCTTGTACGATTTGTCTTATTTTATTAATATAACCCCGTTTGTTAGAATTACAACCCCAGTACTCTTATCAGGCCGGGCAACAATGATATCTTTATTGTTAGCTGGTTCTTTAAAATATAAGAATTATTCTCTGGACAGAGAAGAGGGAATACTTTTAAGAGTTAAAGTTGTAGAAAGACGCTAAAGCAATGTTCTTTTATTCTAGTTTTTAATAATGGTGTCAATATCAAGAGTGTCAGTACTTATTTGGAGAGTCAAATTTCTGTTTCCTGGATTGACTTTAACCACCTTCGTAATAATATATATATATACACTCTCAATTCTAAACTTTTAGCCGGTCATCAACACATACAAAATATAAAACTTAATAACTTATCTTCCTCTATTCAACCTGGTTCTTAGCCGGTCATCAACACATACAAAATATAAAACTTAATAACTTATCTTCCTCTATTCAACCTGGTTCTTAGCCGGTCATCAATACATACAAAATATAAAACTTAATAACTTATCTTCCTCTATTCAACCTGATTCACGAAACTCAAACCAACTGATTTGAAACCTTAGTAGAGCTGAGCTAAATGAAATCTACAAAAATGTTCTAGCTATAGGTTTAAACTTCTGTATTTAAGTTAATAGCTCTAACTATGGGTCTAAACTTCTGCATTTAAGTTAATAGTTCTAGTTATAAGTCTAAACTTCTGCATTTAAGTTAATAGCTCTAACTATGGGTCTAAACTTCTGCTTGTCAACATTTAAGTTAATAGCTCTAGTTATAGGTCTAAACTCCTGCATTCAAGTTAATAGCTCTAGTTATAGGTCTAAACTTCTGCATTTAAGTTAATAGCTCTAGTTATAGGTCTAGACTTCTGCATTTAAGTTAATAGCTCTAGTTATAGGTCTAAACTTCTGCATTTAAGTTAATAGTTCTAGCTATAGGTCTAAACTCCTGCTTGTTACCACTTCAGTTAATAGCTCTAGTTATAGGTCTAAACTTCTGCATTTAAGTTAATAGTTCTAGTTATAGGTCTAAACTTCTGCATTT
>NW_013798388.1:0-564 GCF_000517525.1 Limulus polyphemus | reverse complement strand
GTATTCTTCTCACATTGGCTCTTCATATGTCCTTGCTCTCCGCAGTTCCAACATCCTTTCTGGGTAGCAGCCTTTCCTGCCGTGGCATCTTTCCTGTGTTGAAGTTGCCAGCATTGAGCTCTCTTGTGCCCAGATTTGTTACAGTGCCAGAAACGTCCCTCAAACTTCTCTGAAAGCTGCCTTTTCTGGCCTTGAATCCTGATGACTGTATCAACTTTGGTACCTCTGCACTGGACTTAACAAAGGATTCGAATTCAAAATCTGGAATAGTAGAGGGGTGTGCTTGCTTCACTTGTATCTTCAGTTGTGGACTGTTCAAGGCATCTTCAAATTGATCCCTCAGCAACAGCTTGAAAACATCGGGTGGTGCAGTTGGGTAGGCCTTGTGTGCCATACTTTTCAAATCATGTGCCAGCTCTTGCAAGCTCTCCCCTTTAGCACGGACTCTCGTCCTAAACCTAGCCCTGTAGACTTCGGACTGGAGTTCCATACCTGATTTCTAGAGCAGCTACTGGTGCTCTATAGTTGTGCCTGTCGTCTTCTGACAACTGTTCAAGTATATCC
>NW_013798387.1:0-560 GCF_000517525.1 Limulus polyphemus | reverse complement strand
GACTACAGCAGTGGCTGGAGGAAGAAAGAAAATAAACAAGAAGAGAGACTACAGCAGTGGTTGGAGGAGAAAGAAAATAAACAAGAAGATAAGTTACAGCAGTTGTTAGAAAAGAAAGAAAATAAACAAGAAGAGAAGTTACAGCAGTTGTTGGAGGAAAAAGAAAAGAAACAAGAATAGAGACTACAACAGTGGCAAGAAGTACAAATGGAAAACATTAGTAAATTTAAAAGCGAATTAAATACGGTAAAGGACGACTTTTTGTCTTTTACACAAGGAGGACACATTAACTATCGACTTAACCAGCCCCAGACAATGACAAGCCCTATCCAGACCCTGCAGTTAAACCCTAATGCAGACATCTTCAGCCCTGTTAGAAGTCACATCCCAGATATGAATGTTAGTAATAGGAGTGATCCAATGCGACAGAAGCCACAGGAATACGATGGGAAAGCACCGTGGGAAGCATATAGAGCACAGTTTGAGTTACTGGCAGAGATGAACGGATGGACATAGGAGCAGAAAGCAGTATATCTGGCATCGAGCTTGAAGGGACAACC
>NW_013798386.1:0-930 GCF_000517525.1 Limulus polyphemus | reverse complement strand
TACAAACATGTTTTAATATACAAACAATAATACAATTTAAAATAACAGTATTACAAATAGTTATTACAAACAATGATTTATATACAAAAGTTTTACAAACTTATAAGCGATATAAAGTCTTCTTTCTAGTCTGGAACTTCCTTGATATCTTATGGATGGTTTACGATGAACGAGTTAATTTCGAGTTGACGTAGGTACAATTCACTTAATAGGAAGCTAGCTAACTCTGTAGTTCTCACTGATCAAACACCGATTACAGATCGAGTTTCTTTTACCGCTGAAGTTATATAATATCTTCGTAATAGTACTAATGTCCGATATGAATCCACTGAAACTAAATGATTTGTAATGTTCGAAATTTACAAATGTTCCTGGTCAAATATCTGAAGTTTCTCGATTAATAAATGTTATAACAATCACAGTTATAGCTTCTGAAGTTTATTATATTAGGTCGTCGCGTTTTGGAACACTTTCATTAACCACCTCCCAAAAAAACGTACATCAGATATAAAAGTTAAACGAACCGCCTAAACGTCACGTTAATGTAGCCTATTTAATGTGTAAGGTTTAGTCCCTTATAGTGATGGAACACGACGAGACACACATTCGGTATGTAATGCTTATTGAATACAAGAAGGGAAACAACGCCTCTGTAGCCACAAAGAATATGGAAATGTTTTTGAACATTTGTAAGTGTCAACGATGGTTCAGCAAATTTTGTCCAGGTGACTTTAGCCTTAAAAACTGTGATGGCAGGGGCCGACACTTTGTAATTGATACTGATGCTCTGAAGACGCTTGTTGAGTCTAGCCCAAGGCAACAAACTCGTGAAATGGCCCTGAAATTGCATGTCTCTCGTGAAACAATACGTAAACATCTAAGAAATATGGGAAAACTCCATAAAGAAGGTGTTTGGATGTCTCATGAACT
>NW_013798385.1:0-565 GCF_000517525.1 Limulus polyphemus | reverse complement strand
CATGGAACGAGGCAAAAATATTAACGTTTTCAAGTGATGACTGAGGAAGTAGGCACTGTCAACGAGAATTGGGTGTGTAGGGAGGAGCACTCTTGTAAAGTTAAGAGTTTAAATCTGTTCTGGTATCAAGAACTACTTAAAGCACTCTTGTAAAGTTAGAAGTTTAAATTTGTTCTGGTATCAAGAACGATTTGAATAATGCCAGAGTTGGTCGCTAACTTGATGACAATAACGTATCTTCACTAATCGGACATAATTACGATCAGTCCATTAGCGACCTCTATCGACGTAATAAAATAAATGTGTTGCGACAAGCGATGGTAGTCACGAATAAATGACGAGAATGTCGCAAAAGATCTCCTTCACCACGAGGTAAGGCTAGTCTGTGTGGTGTTTAGGGCAAGGTACTGGTAAATATTGAAGGTAGAAAAACATCTGGTAAAAAGTATGATTCCGGACGGCTTGGAGATGGAAGAGGTAACACAGATCAAGTACTGGAATAAAATGCTGAATAGTGTTAAATCGATCAACTTCTGTTTATTTTAGAGTAAAGCCACATTGGTTC
>NW_013798384.1:0-563 GCF_000517525.1 Limulus polyphemus | reverse complement strand
AACAGACACTTAAGGAAGGGGCATTGTTGGGTGTGTGCCAGGAGGTAGAGCCAGTAAATGTTAAAGCAAGAAATACAACTATAAAGAAAGGACGTACACTTCCAGAACATTTAACTGACCTCTATAAGAAGAGCATAGTCCATTTGGTATCATCACAGGCTCTTCAGGTAAAAGAGCTTTTGGTGAATTATGCAGACGTCTTTTCGAAAGGAGATCATGACCTCGGCTGTACAGACCTTGTGGAGCACAGAATAAACACAGGCAATCACAGTCCAATAAAGATCCCTCCGAGGAGAATAGCTCCAGCAAAGCGACAAGAGATGGAGAAGGTCATGGATGGTCTAATTAAGGAAGGGATAGTCGAGAAATCAGATAATTCCTGGTCAATTCCTGTCGTGTTAGTCCAGAAGAAGGATTGGACCCAACGTTGCTGTGTGGACTTCAGGGCTCTTAACAGTATAACCGAAAATACTCATATCCACTGCCAAGAATTGATGATACTCTTGATGCCCTAAGTGGAGCCAGGTGGTTTTCAACTCTGGACGTAAAGTCAGGTTTCCATC
>NW_013798383.1:0-564 GCF_000517525.1 Limulus polyphemus | reverse complement strand
CAAGGAAGTAAGAATGGATTACACGTGTTGCAGTAGTTTTAAAGAAGGATCATAAGATATATATCTAAAGCAACAAGGAAGTAAGAATGGATTACACGTGTTGCAGTAATTGTAAAGAAGGATCATAAGATATATATCTAAAGCAACAAGGAAGTAAGAATGGATTACACGTGTTGCAGTAGTTGTAAAGTAGGATCATAAGGTATGTAGCTAAAACAACAAGGAAGTAAGAATGGATTACACGTGTTGCAGTAGTTTTAAAGAAGGATCGGAATGTCTATATATAAAGGATTATGGTAGTTACTATTACTTTACGAACCTAGATTCTACAGTACACACTTCATATATTTTATATTTGGATGTTAAGTAGCAACAGTTTGAGCACTGATTAAATAATCCATTCTTACTAAATAATCTATTCTTTCTAAATAATCTATTCTTACTAAATAATATATTCTTACTAAATAATCCATTCTTACTAAATAATCTATTCTTACTAAATAATCTATTCTTACTAAATAATCCATTCTTACTAAATAATCTATTCTTACTAAATAATCCATT
>NW_013798382.1:0-564 GCF_000517525.1 Limulus polyphemus | reverse complement strand
AAATCTTGGTCTTTCTCCTGCTCTGCTTTGATATCTATATTTGGTTCCATTTCACCATCATCAACTCCTTCAGTCACTTTGACTTCAGCTTGATGGCACCTGGTTAGTTCAACCTCTCTTTTACAGCAATATCTGCAGTCATTTATGCAGGGTCTTCGGCTCAGTCCATCAGCATTACCATAGGATTTTTCTTCTCTATATTCAATATTATAATTATACTGGTCGATTTTTCCGATCCAACGTGCTAGTTGTCCCTCTGGGTTCTTTAATGATCTTAACCAGTGTAACGCAGCATGGTCTGTCCTAATGGTAAACCTTGCACCATAGAGGTAAGGGTGGAAATATGTCACACTCTTTACTATAGCAAGGAGTTCCCTCCGTGTTACACAGTAGTTCCTTTCTGGTCTACTCTAAACCCTACTGAAGTAGGCCACCACATGTTCGTTTTCGCCCACTTTCTGAGACAACACTCCTCCAATTCCGACATTACTAGCATCACAATCCAGTATGTATGGCAGTGAGGGATCTGGAAGCTTTAAAAGTGGAGCAGAGGGCAATTTTTCC
>NW_013798381.1:0-563 GCF_000517525.1 Limulus polyphemus | reverse complement strand
TTCAATATGCCCGTCTTGTAAACCACTTTGGCTGTTGCTTTGTCAAGTCCCCCTGGTTTTACCTAAAAGCATAAATCTAATGTATCATTCTTGGTCTGAAATGTTACATATTCTCAAAATTGTTACCAATTCCTTCTAGACTACAATTGCTTTTAACATAGACCTTGGTTACTGGTCACCTCTACAAATGACCTCTGTCTAAGGAAAAATGTACATTTGAGCTACATGCAGCTAACAGTTTGACTATCAGAAGAACTATTTCTATAATAGTTACCTAAGCTAAAGACAATTTAACTTAGACATAATATGTTGTTCTTGAACATGTGTATTAAGTTTTATAAAGTTCAGCATTCAAAAATAATCAAACAAACTAACTCATATTGTATAAATGACTATTTTATTAAACATTCTTTACAAATGTGTAAATAGGAATTTATAAAAGGTTCTTAGATGTTATGTCAGTACAGTAAAAATTATTTCGTCTTATTTACTTAAAATATTCGTTAAATTACTTTAATTTTCTTCCCAACATGCTCTCCATGATCTAACAAATAAACGCTTTT
>NW_013798380.1:0-551 GCF_000517525.1 Limulus polyphemus | reverse complement strand
GAGAAAGAATAAATTAGTTTTAATTAAGAAAGGACTTGTATCGCTGAAGTTTCTCGGAAAGAATTTATACCCGAAATTAAGGAAATTATCAAATGAGCAGATATGTAACAAATTGGTGTCAGAGAGTGGAATGGAAAAGAAAGAAAAAAAAGGTGGAAACGAGAAGTGGCAAATCAAACTACAGCTTGGCAGATTTGATGGCAGCAATACAAGAACAGCAAAAGAAACAAGAAGAACGAGAAAAGAAACAAGAAGAACAAGAAAAGAAACAAGAAGAGAGACAACAGCAGTGGCAAGAAAACTTGCAACAGTGGCAGCTCGAACAGCAAAACAGAGAAGAGAGATTACAGCAGTTTTTGGAGGAAAAAAAAGAAACAAGAAGAGAGACTACAGCAGTGGTTGGAGAGGAAAGAAAATAAACAAGAAGAAAGTCTCCAACAGTTGAAAGAAAGCCAGCATGCACAAATGGAAAAGATTACTAAATTTCAAAGTGAATTAAATACATTAAAGGACGATATACTGTCTTTTACACTGGGAGGATATATTAGCCA
>NW_013798379.1:0-564 GCF_000517525.1 Limulus polyphemus | reverse complement strand
AAATTGTTGACAACCACTGGCTATAGATTTCTCTAGACCAATCGTGACGTGAGAGTCTTATCGATCGTTCTAGGACCTACTAGAAACACACTGCTAGAATATAAACAGTAAACAGGCCGCATGACGAGTTATTTCTGGATAGTATTTGTTTGTGCGTGCACTTTGACATTATTCTTCTTCTTTTCAATGTTACTTATTCGTCTCTATGGCAACAAGAGGTTGTGTAAATGACCCAAATATATCTTGTCATATTTGAGGTAAATTTGTTGTAAAGAAATAAGGGAAAAACGTTACAGAATTCGTCAAAAAAGCGTATTACGCATATTTTGGAATAAAACTTGGGGACCAAGACAAATCACGGGCTCTGCACAAAGTTTGCACCGTTTGTGAGACAATGGAGTAAAGGTAAGAAAAAGTATTTGCCTTTTGGAATTCCAATGGTCTGTACCTACTCCACCGGAGACCCTTGATACAGTTTCATCTGGTTCTGAATCTGATGTCAATAGAAATTATGATAGAGATTGTTTTCAACCTGAAACGTCTGATGAACCACAACTTTTAACA
>NW_013798378.1:0-851 GCF_000517525.1 Limulus polyphemus | reverse complement strand
AATGAGCTATAATGATTCGTCTGGAACTAATGTTCTTTCAAACCTTATGTCAAATTTGCACTACATCCTGAAGATGTTATTGTAATTAACCCTAACGGTGTAAAGTACATTAGTATCTGTACTTTACATGCGTTAACACAGTGTTGCATTTTCTTGACATGATTAATTACTGGGCGTTAGGACTACAGAAATCAGGTGCCGCAAGGCCTAATTTGCATTGTATAATGTGGTGTTTTGTAATCAACAAAGTTATAACGAGACCTATTTCTTGTCTATTCTCATCGGAAATGCTTTCTATAAAATCTACTCTCGCCGGAAGTCTCTGCCATCAAGTTATCACATCGGAAGTATTTGCCATATTTCAGCACTAGTGCCAATGTTCAAAGTGCAATATCGAGAAACCACGAGTTTAAAAATGCGTATTTTAAAGTACAATGTGACCACATTCCTATTGTTACTACAATATATTTCATGGCAAACAAGCTGCCAATATAACCACATTCCCATTGTTACTACAATATATTTCATGGCAAACAAGCAGCCAATATGACTACATTCCTATTGAATATATTGTAGTAATCATGGCAAACAAGCAGCCAATATGACCACATTCCTATTATTACTACAATATATTTCATGGCAAACAAGCAGCCAATATGACCACATTCCTATTATTACTACAATATATTTCATTGCAAACAAGCAGCCAATATGACCACATTCCCATTGTTACTACAATATATTTCATGGCAAACAAGCAGCCAATATGACCACATTCCCATTGTTACTACAATATATTTCATGTCAAACAAGCAGCCAATATGACCACATTCCTATTATTACTACAATAT
>NW_013798377.1:0-564 GCF_000517525.1 Limulus polyphemus | reverse complement strand
GTGGAAACAGAACAAATGACGCTGCTGAAGACGTGCGACCTGAAGAAGCCACCGTCGAAGAAGAAACTCCACTCAGTTTTGAGAAGGGAAACGGTGAAGCTCTTGATGAAGTTACTACCACTGATGTGACTGTTACCCATGATAGGACATTTAGTGAAGAAGCAGATGAACCCCACATGAAGCAGAAGCCAACAAGACGGAGACCAGTACGGAAGAAGATACGTCCCGTAAAATTAAGAGACTTTGTTGAATTGTAATTTTGTGTTTGTAATTCTGTACATTTTAATTAAGTTATTGTTATTGGTTTATCATATGTGGTTATTGTTCGGGAAGAACAATATTAAGGAGGAGCAGTGTTGCATCAGCGAGTCACATGACTACTGTGATGCCACGTTTCTAGAACTATCCTGTACCTTGGCGAATGCTCTAGTATTTACTAGATATAGGGTAGTCGGGTATATAAAAGAGGGTGACAACGTGACAGAGTAATGTAATGTGTGTGTGTAGGTAATGAGTAATTGAACTGCAGTTAGAGAGAGACGTATTGTTGAAGTTAACGTGTTT
>NW_013798376.1:0-905 GCF_000517525.1 Limulus polyphemus | reverse complement strand
GTTAAAATTTCGTCGGAACGAAGTTACGGAAAGTTAATTAACAAACGGAGACATAACAATACGTAATAACTATTCGAAATATTTAAACTTATGATTCATTACTATTAGACCTTCAGAATTTTGTTGAATAAATAGATTACGGATGATTTTTATGGATATCTTTAGTTGATCTTTTTTATATATACTTACATTTGTGCTAGAAAACCGGGTTTCGATACTCGTGGTGGGCAGAGCACAAATAGCCCATTGTGTAGCTTTGTGCTTAACCTTAAAAAACAAAAACAAAAAAAAACTTACATTTGTTTGAGCTTTTCTCGGAAGCAGTATGGCAAATATTTTCCCATTGCAGTGACAGATATTTTGGGGAAAAACTTTTCTCTTCCAACATATAAATTACAAAATCCTTTTTCAGTATATCGCCGAGAAAGTTCAGTCCTAAGAGTAATGGTCTGGAACATCGTGGCGTGGGTTCCTTTTTCAATTTTTTCGATTGCGCTATCAGAAACAATTTGATCGAATGAGTGAAAGGAGTCCTGATTGTTCTCAACAACTTCCCAAAGTTGCTTATAGATTCCCTTTTTTGCTTTCTGTAAAAACGAAAGATAATTTTCTCATACATATCATCTTTGGTTCTACACCCAAACACATAACACGTTAAAATGTTACACGTTAAGTTCTACCTTAAACTTTCTCTCTCTGTTTCAACGTTTTCAAATTAGAAAGTTAGCTCTTGTTTTCATGAGGTAACATTTTAACGATCATGAAATGTTTTTTTTTCTAGTACTAGAGCCTTTTGAGGTTGTTTTTTTTACATATTATTTTCCATGCTCTAACCAATGTATTTCCCAAACTATTGTTACGTATCTGCTTGTTTGTTACTTTCCGGTAGAAATTCTTTCCGAGGA
>NW_013798375.1:0-563 GCF_000517525.1 Limulus polyphemus | reverse complement strand
GTCTGTTCTAGGCGCCCCCCTTTTTTGTATATAAGCCCGGCAAATAAAGCGAGATAATTAATTGCAGATAGATAGATATAAAGACAGATAATTGAGTCAAGCGAGCAGTTGTGACGGTAATATAAAGTGTGTGTTTTGTTATCGAGATTGCAAAAGTATTGATTGTGGAAATTCTGTGTATTATAAAGTTGTATCGAGAAAGAATAAACGAGGTTTAATTAAGAAAGGAGTTGTATCGCTGAAGTTCCACGGAAAGAATTTCTACGGGAAATTAACAAACAAGCAGATAGGCAACAAACTGGTGTCAGAGAGTGGGACAGAAAATGAAAAAAAAATAGAAAAGAAGAAATGGAAACGAGAGGTGGCAAATTAAACTACAGCTTAGCATATTTAAAAAGAAACAAGAAGAACTAGAAAAGAAACAAGAAGAACTAGAAAAGAAACAAGAAGAACTAGAAAAGAAACAAGAAGAACTAGAAAAGAAACAAGAAGAGAGATTACAGCAGTGACAAGAAAACCTGCAACAGTGGCAGCTCGAACAGCAAAATAAACAAGAGAGATTA
>NW_013798374.1:0-1005 GCF_000517525.1 Limulus polyphemus | reverse complement strand
GTTGTACCAAGTAAGGCTGAAGATAAGTATGGTGGTTATAAATTCTGTAACTTTATTTACACCTATGTTTCATGGAGTAGTTGTACCAAGTCAGGCGAAAGATGAGTATGGTGGTTATAAAAATACGGTAACTAGAGTTACACCTATGTGTTCATGGAGTAGTTGTACCAAATAACGTTAAAGATGAGTATGGGGTTACACATTCGGTAACTATAGTTACACCTACGTTTTCGTGGTGTAGCTGTACCAAGTAAGGCTAAAGATGAGTATGGTGGTTATAAATGCGGTAATTAGAGTTACACTTAGGGTTCATGGAGTAGTTGTTCCAAGTAAGGCTAAAGATGAGTATGGTGGTTATAAAGAATTTATAGCCACCATATTCATCTTTAACCTTACTTGGTACAATGACACCATCAACAACTAGGTGTAACTCTAATTACCGAATTTATAACCACCATACTCATCTTTAGCCATACTTGGTACAACTACTCCATGAACACCTAGGTGTAACTCTAGTTTCCGGATTTATAACCATCATACTCATCTTTAGCCTTACTTGGTACAACTACTCCATGAACACCTAGGTGTAACTCTAATTATAGAATTTATAACCACCATACTCATCATTAGCCTTACTTGGTACAACTACTTCATGAACACCTAGGTGTAACTCTTGTTTCCGAATTTGTAGCCACTATACTCATCTTTAGCCTTACTTGGTACAACTACTCCATGAACACCTAGGTGTAACTCCAGTTACCGAATGTTTAACCCCTATACTAATCTTTAGCGTTATTTGGTACAACAACTCCACGAACACCTAGGTGTAACTCTAGTTATAGAATTTATAACCACCATAATCATCTTTAGCCTTACTTGGTACAACTACTCCATGAACACCTAGGTGTAACTCTAGTTACCGAACGGTAACTAGAGATAAACATACGTGTTCGTGGAGTTGTTATACCAAATAACGCTAAAGATGAGTATGGGGGCTACACATTC
>NW_013798373.1:0-564 GCF_000517525.1 Limulus polyphemus | reverse complement strand
GGTTGAAATATTGGTTCAAAAGAAAGAAATGGCTCCAAGCACATTAAAATGGCTGAAAAAGCCACTAGGGGGACATTCTCAGCTTCTAATTGGTTATTCATGTCATATATAGAAGTAAGTGTATATCAGGGAGCAGTTCTAAAATGGAAAGAGGTGTGCAGGGTGGCACTGTGTTTGATGTATTACATGAACAATATCTTAGCAAACTGAAAAGATAAGACCTTCTTATTTTATATTCTAGCTTGTCAATATCAGTAATTTGAGTTCCTAATTTGTACAAAACTATAGACTTAGTATTTTGACTTCACAAACATCTAATTGGAACCAGTGCTGCATTCAACATACCACAAAAAACAATGTTTATCTGTGTTTTTTTTAATATTTGCTTTTAAATTAAGAAATTGAGTGATATATAGTACTAAAATTTGAATTATAATCTACAGATTGATACCAAAGTTATTGACATAAATTCATGATATAGTAGTTCAATAAAATTTTGAGTGGGAGTGAACAAACGAGATGACATGCCTTTCACCCGTGACCCGTCTCAAAAGGGTTAAAAAC
>NW_013798372.1:0-1108 GCF_000517525.1 Limulus polyphemus | reverse complement strand
TCTAGTAACATAGTGTAGAACTATTGTAATACACTAGTAACATAGTGTAGAACTCTTGTAATACCCCAGTAACATAGTGTAGAACTATTGTATACCCTAGTCACATTGTGTAGAACTGTTGTAATACCCTAGTAACATTGTGTAGAACTGTTGTAATACCCTAGTAACATAGTGTAGAACTATTGTAATACCCCCTCTACACTATGTTACTTTACTAGGGTATTACAACAGTTCTACACTATGTTACTAGGGTATTACAACAGTTCTACACTATGTTACTAGGGTATTACACGAGTTCTACACTATGTTACTATAGTATTACAGAGTTCTACACTATGTTACTAGGGTACTACAAGAATTCTACACTATGTTACTAGGGTACTACAAGAATTCTATACTATGCTACTATGGTATTACAAAAGTTCTACACTATGTTACTAGGGTATTACAATAGTTCTACACTATGTTACTCGTGTATTACATGAGTTCTACACTATGTTACTAGGGTATTACAACAGTTCTACACTATGTTACTATGGTATTACAACAGTTCTACACTATGTTACTATGGTATTTCAATAGTTCTACACTATGTTACTAGGGTATTACAAGAGTTCTACACTAGGTTACTCGGGTATTACAAGAGTTCTACACTATGTTACTAGGGTATTACAACAGTTCTACACTATGTTATTAGGGTATTACATGAGTTCTACACTATGTTACTAGGGTATTACAACAGTTCTACACTATGTTACTATGGTATTACAACAGCCACAGTGTAGAACTCTTGTAATACCCTAGTAACATAGTGTAGAACTATTGAAATACCATAGTAACATAGTGTAGAACTTTTGTAATACCATAGTAACATAGTATAGAATTCTTGTAGTACCCTAGTAACATAGTGTAGAACTCGTGTAATACCCTAGTAACATAGTGTAGAATTGTTGTAATACCCTAGTAACATAGTGTAGAACTCTTGTAATACCCTAGTAACAGTGTAGAACTCCTGTAATACCCTAGTAACATAGTGTAGAACTTTTGTAATACCCTAGTAACATAGTGTAGAACTATTTTAATACTCTAGTAACATAGTGTAGAACTC
>NW_013798371.1:0-564 GCF_000517525.1 Limulus polyphemus | reverse complement strand
GTTTCTTGTTGTAGGGAGTGAAAATCATTTACTTTTTTCTTGATGTAAAGAGTGAAAATCAATTACTTGTTTATTGTCGAAGGGAGTGAAAATCATTTACTTGTTTCTTGTTGTAGGGAGTGAAAATCATTTACTTGCTTCTTCATGTAGGAAGTGAAAATAATTTACTTGTTTCTTGAAGTATGTAGTGAAAATCATTTACTTGTTTCTTTATGTATGCAGTGAAAATCATTTACTTGTTTCTTGATGTAGAGAGTGAAAATAATTTTCTTCTTTATTGATCTATGTAGTGAAAATCATTCATTTACTTGTTTCTTGTTGTAGGGAGTGAAAATCATTTACTTTTTCTTGATGTAGAGAGTGAAAATCATTTAATTATTTCTTAATGTAGGAAGTTAAAATCATTTACTTGTTTCTTGATGAATGTAGTGAAAATCATTTACTTGTTTCTTGATGTATGTAGTGAAAATCATTTACTTGTTTCTTGATGGACACAGTGAAAATCAATTACTTGTTTCTTGTTGTAGGGAGTGAAAATCATTTACTTTTCTTCATGTAAAGAGT
>NW_013798370.1:0-564 GCF_000517525.1 Limulus polyphemus | reverse complement strand
GATGTTCTACTTCTTCACTGTGGTATGTTAGGTTACTTCTAACAGACTAACAGATGTTCTACTTCTTCACTGTGGTATGTTAGGTTACTTCTAACAGACTAACAGATGTTCTACTTGTACAATGTTGGAGGTTAAGTTACTTCTAATAGATGTCCTCTTTCTTCAGTGTTGTATGTTAGGTTACTTCTAACAGACTACCAGATGTTCTACTTCTACAGTATGTTATGTTAGTTTACTTCCAACAGACAGACTGATGTTCTACTTCTACAGTGTGGTATGGTAGGTTACTTCAAACAGATGTTCTACTTCTTCAGTATGGTATGTTAGGTTACTTCAAACAGATGTTCTACTTCTACAGTGTGGTGTGTTAGGTTACTTCTAACAGACTAATAGTTGTTCTATTTCTTCAGTGTGATATGTTAGGTTACTTCTAACAGATGTTCTACTTCTTCAGTGTGGTATGTTAGGTTACTTCTAACAGATGTTCTACTTCTTCAGTGTAATATGTTAGGTTACTTCTAACAGATTTTCTACTTCTACAGTGTGGGAGGTTAGGTTACTTCT
>NW_013798369.1:0-566 GCF_000517525.1 Limulus polyphemus | reverse complement strand
CGCCCCCACTGCTGAAAGGGCGAACATGTTTAGTGGGACGGGGATTCGAACCCGCGACCCTCAGATTGCGAGTCGAGCGCATTAACCACTTGGCCATGCCGGGCCTCTCACCGTATAAGACGCCTGGATTGTTTGAAGAAATTAAGGTTCGGTGAATAGGACGACCTCTATTGTCAAGCAAGTCTTGGTTACTTTTGTAAAGAAATTCGTAGACGTTATTAGCCGCAGCATAGTGGCTCATAGCACAGCTCTAAGTTTTTATTCAAGTAGAAACTTTTAGCTCATAGCTCCGTCATCTATTGACCGAATTTAGATCTAATTACAGTTTTGGAGTAAAAAGGTTAAGCCCTTTCGATTGTTGTATTTGAACATGCCCCAGGTGTCATAGATTAATTTACTTTAATCCTGCCTGAAATAATTTCAATTTGAGGGTAGGCTGGTAGATATCCTGATGAATAATAAAATCAAATCGGGTATATGAGCGCCCCACGCTTGGTATTGCTGGCACACAAAAATATAGCTAATATAAAGGGAAAAAAAGTCTCATAAATTAATTTACTCTAATC
>NW_013798368.1:0-262 GCF_000517525.1 Limulus polyphemus | reverse complement strand
TGGTTATAAATTCGGTAACTAGAGTTACACCTAGGTGTTCGTGGAGTTGGTGTACCAAATAACGCTAAATATCAGTATGGTGGTTATAAATTCGGTAACTAACTCCACGAATACCTAGGTGTAAGTCTGTTGTACCAAATAACGCTACAGATGAGTATGGTGAATTTGTAACCGGTAACTAGAAATACACCTAAGTGTTCATGGTGTAGTTGTACCAATTAAGGCTAAAGATGAGTATGGTGGTTATAAATTCTGTAACTAG
>NW_013798367.1:0-458 GCF_000517525.1 Limulus polyphemus | reverse complement strand
AGGTGTTGATGGAGTAGTTGTACCAAGTAAGGCTAAAGATGAGTATGGTGATTATAAATTCGGTAACTAGAGTTACACCTAGCTGTTCATGGAGTAGTTGTACCAAGTAAGGGTAAAGATGAATATGGTGGTTATAAATTCGGTAACTAGAGTTACACCTAGATGTTCGTGGAGTTGTTGTACCAAATAACGCTTAAGATGAGTATGGGGGTTATAAATTCGGTAACCAGAGGTAAACCTAATTTTTCATGGAGTAACTGTTCCAAGTAAGGGTAAAGATGAGTATGGTGGTTATAAATTCTGTAACTAGAGTTACACCTAAGTGTTCGTGGAGTTGTTGTACCAAATAACGCTATAGATGAGTATGGTGGATATAAATTCGGTAACTAGAGTTACACCTAGGTATTCGTGGAGTTGTTGTACCAAATAACGTTACAGATAAGTATGGTAGTTACAAA
>NW_013798366.1:0-563 GCF_000517525.1 Limulus polyphemus | reverse complement strand
GTTACTGTATACTCACACCCATCAGTGTAACACAACTAACAATGTATCAGATGTTACCGTATACTCACATCCATCAGTGTAACACAACTTACAATGTATCAGATGTTACTGTATACTCACACCCATCAGTGTAACACAACTTACAATGCATCGGATGTTACCGTATACTCACACCCATCAGAGTAACATAACTTACAATGTAACAGTTACTGTATACTCACACCCATCAGTGTAACACAACTAACAATGTAACAGATATTACTGTATACTCACACCCATCAGAGTAACATAACTTACAATGTTACAGTTACTGTATACTCACACTCCATCAGTGTAACACAACTTACAATGTATCAGATGTTACTGTATACTCACACCCGTCAGTGTAACACAACTAACAATGTATCAGATGTTACCGTATACTCACATCCATTAGTGTAACACAACTTACAATGTATCAGATGTTACTGTATACTCACACCCATCAGTGTAACACAACTTACAATATAATAGTTACCGTATGCTCACATCCATCAGTGTAACACAACTTACAATGTATCAGA
>NW_013798365.1:0-563 GCF_000517525.1 Limulus polyphemus | reverse complement strand
CCCTTCATGGAGGTTGTAGCAGTTAGATGTAACTGGTAAAATAGCACCTAAAGTGATTGGCGTTTCCTTCAAATTAAACTGCTAGAGCTTACAGCTCGTAGCATTTCATTATGGGCTTGATATATCGTTTTTTATTACTAAAAATGCATTCGAAATGTAGTAGTTCTAAAGAATGCTATTAATTAGAAATACATATATGATATAAATATGGAGTAATCATATACAACTAACTTTCTCTCTCTCTCTAGTATTTTGAGTAAAATCTCTTTGAAGTTACCCAAAGTGAAATTCACATAGCCAGACCAATATACAAGACTGTATATATATATATAATCTCCAGCACAACTTTATTGAAGGTGGTAATAAGAAATAAATACATACAGAGTGATTGCAAAGGATATGATTTTAACTGAACAAAGCGGAATTCGAAAGAGTTTAGCATAATATTTGCAAGTTGGATATATAAAGATACTGTTACGTATCTGCTCATTTGTTAATTTCCGGTATAAATTCTTTCCGAGGATCTTTAGCGATACAAGTCCTTTCTTGACTAAACAAGTTTA
>NW_013798364.1:0-563 GCF_000517525.1 Limulus polyphemus | reverse complement strand
GGCAGTGGATCTGTTGAGAGAACGCCCACCTTATGAAGAGCTGCCTGAAAATGTGTCAGAGTTTGTGAAAGTGTTATCGGAAAGGATGGATGATATTCACCATCAAGTGCGTTCAAGCTTGAAAATGTCTGTTGATTCGATGAAGTTTTGTCTTATGATAAGAGATCCACTGAAGTCAGCTTTGTGCCAGGAGACAAGATGTGGTTGTATAATCCCAGGAAGACCAAAGGGAAGTCTCCTAAGTTGTCATCTCCATGAGAAGGCCTATATGATATATTGGGTCGTCTCTCAGACGTGACTTTCGGATAAAATGTGGTCAGCGAGGTAAGCCAAAGGTGGCGCATGCCAACAGGCTTTGACATTATGATGGTCCAAGACATTTTAGTTGGAATGAAGTGAACAATGAAACAAATGATGCTGCTAAAGACATGTCACCTGAAAAAGCCACTGTCGAAGAAGAAACTCTACCCGGTTTTGAGAAGGGAAACAGTGAAGCCCTTGATGAAGTTACTACCACTGATGTGACTGTTACCGATAATAGGACAATTCCCGATGGAGCAGAT
>NW_013798363.1:0-551 GCF_000517525.1 Limulus polyphemus | reverse complement strand
ATTGGTTTCGACTTTAACTGGATATTCTTGGACATCCCAGTTATACTTCTTCCATGGGTTTCCATATACTGTTCGGCCAGTTTGATCATCTGATCCATGTCTTTTGGTGCTCTCTCCTTTAGGAACAGTGATATGTCAGTTGAGCAAGTGATCATGAACTGTTCAGGAATGAGTAGATCTACCAGTACCTCAAAACTATTTTCACACTTGGCTATGTCAGTCTCTATCTCTGTTGTTACAATACCATTGTGAAACTCAATTTAAATATGGCCCATTGTGGCTAAACTAACAATCATGCAGTCTAACTTCACTTTCACTAACTTGGTCACCTTTATATATATATATATATAAATATATAGACATACAGACAATGCCTCGCTGAGTCAAAGAACTTTCTACAAACTATGAGACACTATAAAAAATGTAGAAGGTTCGAGTAATGTGATGTCAATTTATAAAAATTGAACTACACACACAATGTACGACTCTTAGCAAGTTACGTAATGAAATTTGTCATAACTATCACTTTAAATCATCAACTTTTAACACTT
>NW_013798362.1:0-564 GCF_000517525.1 Limulus polyphemus | reverse complement strand
ATAAACGACCTTATAACACCAAATTTATTTTTCCTCAGTTGGACACTCAACATTTCGCTTTACAGCTTCTTCAGGAGCGTTTCACTAAAACATCGTAACTGTGTGGAACTCTACTGAAGAAACTGTAAAGCGAAACGTTGAGTGTCCAATTAAAGACAAATAAATTTGGTGTTATTGTTTGTTTGTTTGTTTTAAATTTCGCGCAAAGCTACACGAGGGCTATCTGCGCTAGCCGTCCCTAATTTAGCAGTGTAAGACTAGAGGGAAGGCAGCTAGTCATCACCACCCACCGCCAACTCTTGGGCTACTCTTTTACCAACGAATAGTGGGATTGACCGTCCCATTATAAAGCCCCCACGGCTGAAAGGGCGAATATGTTTGGTGGGATGCGGATGCGAACCCTCGACCCGCAGATTGCGAGTCGAGCGTCCTAACCACCTGGCCATGCCGAGCCCCATTTGGTGTTATAAGGTCGAATATTGCTAGTACTAAAGTTCTTGTACCTGAATATAACGATGGCTGAAACTAATTATACTTGTCACAGGACATATTAAGCCTATTAAA
>NW_013798361.1:0-1195 GCF_000517525.1 Limulus polyphemus | reverse complement strand
GTTAAATCTTGTGTCTTATAAGAAGACAAAAGATTTAACGATACTGTGTACCGTAATGTGTACTGTTAATAAGAAGATTTAACAAAAATGTGAATAAGAAGATACGATTTAGCAATACTGTGTACTATCTATAAAAAGACACAAGATTTAACGATACTTTGTACTGTCAATAAGAAGACACAAGATTTAACGATACTGTGTACTGTAAATAAGAAGACACAAGATTTAACAATACTGTGTACTGTCAATAAGATAACACAATATTCAACGATAATGTGTACTGTCAGAAAGAAAACACAAGATTTAACAATAATGTGTCCTGTCAATAAAAATACACAAGATTTAACAATACTGTGTACTGTCAATAAGAAGACACAAGATTTAACGATACTGTGTATTGTTAATAAAAGGACACAAGATTTAACGATACTGTGTACTTTCAAAAAGAAGACACAAGATTTAACAATACTGTGTTCTGTCAATAAGAAGACAAAAGATTTAACAAAACTGTGTACTGTCAATAAGAAGACACACGATTTAACAATACTGTGTACTATCAATAAAAAGACACAAGATTTAACGATAATGTGTACTGTCAGTAAGAAAACACAAGATTTAACAATAATGTGTCCTTGTGTTATCTTATTGACAGTACACAGTATTGTTAAATCTTGTGTCTTCTTATTTACAGTACACAGTATCGTTAAATCTTGTGTCTTCTTATTGACAGTACAAAGTATCGTTAAATCTTGTGTCTTTTTATAGATAGTACACAGTATTGCTAAATCGTGTGTCTTCTTATTGACAGTACACAGTATCGTTAAATCTTTTGTCTTCTTATTGACAGAACACAGTATTGTTAAATCTTGTGTCTTCTTTTTGAAAGTACACAGTATCGTTAAATCTTGTGTCCTTTTATTAACAATACACAGTATCGTTAAATCTTGTGTCTTCTTATTGACAGTACACAGTATGTTAAATCTTGTGTCTTCTTATTGACAGTACACAGTATCGTTAAATCTTGTGTCTTCTTATTGACAGTACACAGTATCGTAAAATCTTGTGTCTTGTTATGACAGTACACAGTATCGTTAAATCTTGTGTCTTCTTTTGACAGTACACAGTTTTGTTAAATCTTTTGTCTTCTTATTGACAGAACACAGTATTGTTAAATCTTGTGTCTTCTTATTGAAAG
>NW_013798360.1:0-564 GCF_000517525.1 Limulus polyphemus | reverse complement strand
AACATTACAGTACTTCTTTAAATATAACATTTCTAGCACAATAAAAACGAATTATAATCGTAGACAACGAAATATATAAATCCACTTGTATATAGGCCGTACTTTATAAAACTTTAACTTATATCAGGCCTAAGTTCGATAAAGAGGTAAATTAACACTGTAATCTGTGTAAGTTTTTTGTTTAACTTTAGTTTAGTTAGGACAAAACTTTACTGGACTTAATACTTTCGATAAATAAACTTATAATGTTATTCTACGACCTAACGTCAAACCTTTTTTAAAAACTTTGATAGGTTTTAATATTATGTTGTACAAAATGGTTAGTAAAGTATATTTACATTCTCATTTTGTTGTTACTTCTTGTTTCATACACCAATTGAGAGGACTTTGCAGCTCTCTGCCGCAGGCAGACTGTTTGTCGTCGAGTGAATAATACACATGCGCGGTGTTTCTTGGGGAAACATTCTAACTACGCATCCTTATGCAGCAGGTTCTCGGTCAGAAAGCATAACGGTTGTATATACAAACAAACAGAATAATAGTATAGATAAGTAAAGAAAAGCC
>NW_013798359.1:0-958 GCF_000517525.1 Limulus polyphemus | reverse complement strand
TTGGAGCCCTCCCCCTTCCAGTGGCATAACGATATATATGCAGTACAGCATAGATAGCTCACTGTGTAGCTTAATTAAAAACAAATAATACACAAAGGGTACATAATTAGTTGTTTGTATAAATCCCAAGAAAGTACAAACATGAAAAACAAATGTTTCGTTATCATTATAGTATATTTTGAATGTAACCTGAACTTCATTTACTTTACTTTGTGAATATGTAATATTCACTATTCCTACTTGTTACCTACTATTTCAGGTTGGAGTAAACATTTCAAATAAATAATACCTGCACCGTAGTCTATAATATATACACTGTAATGTCTACTGACAGCTTTCATACGATATGCATGTTGACCATACAACTCAAATGTTTATATTTTCCATACATGTGTCAGTGTGGCCACAACATGGAAGTGGTCATAGAAAGGTTACGACCACCATGATATCATGTGAACAATTCACTTTCTTTCTACAACATGACCTTTCAACAAAATCCATACGAAGTATTTTGGATACTCCAAGTTAAACAGGGACTTCTACCTTGCTCCAGAACTATATAATGTAATATTTTGTACCAAGCGTCTATTATGCGATTGTTAATGTGCAGATCCTTTCTCCAACACTTATATGTATGGCATGAATAAAAAAGTAAATTGTTCCCTTATTAGAAGCATTTGCAGTTTCGATAAAATGCCTCAAATCCTTCATATATATATATATCATTATTTTTTGTTTCTTTATTTCAGATTTTGTTAAAACTCTTAATGAATCTCGAGTAGAATTTTTATGTCTAACAGCAAATAATTCAAATAAGAGAATGTTTTGTTCAAGTATAATATACAAGTAGACTGAGATGCATTACTTATTGTGACATCATGATGTCGCAATAAGCAAAGATCAGCGGTTCGTCTTGTCTGTATAAACAGATGAATTATCAGCAAGAGGAATTCTACAG
>NW_013798358.1:0-564 GCF_000517525.1 Limulus polyphemus | reverse complement strand
ATGCATGCACATTTATAAATAATAATATCCAGGTGCATACCCTCAGGGTCCACTTAGTATGGGTGCAAAATTTCAGGTTTTCCTCTTGGAGTTATGACAGTCATGCACAGACACATCCTTTTATTATTATAGATTCATTTCAGTTTCTTTTTTTCTTGTGGTCTACCTTCCTTGAGGTTCTATGTGTTGTTGGAGTGGTTTATATAATTAGCTTTTGTATCATTTTATTTCTTCCTTTAACTAACATTTTGCTTTGTATTTCATTTACATTTTTGTTTTGTTTTCACTTGACTTTTGTGTTTTTATTGATTTATCTTCATTAAAAACTTTCATATTTTTGTTTTATCTCATCTTTATATAGTTATTTTGTCTTATCTTCATCTAGGTTCCATGCATTAATAGCATCTTGTTGTCATCTGGTTCCCAGGTTTTGCTCATTCTTGCAGCTGTACTTCATGTGAAACTATTTTTTCTGTCTCTTTTCTTCTCTGCCTTGTGTGCTTCTTTTTCTCTTGATTTGTCTTACTATGCACTTTTTTGTGGCTTTATTTTATATCACCTATG
>NW_013798357.1:0-564 GCF_000517525.1 Limulus polyphemus | reverse complement strand
ACAATTACACAGTATTGATAAAATCTTGTATACTTCTTCTTGACAGGACATAGTATCGTTAAATACTTGTGTCTTCTTATTGACAGTACACAGTATTGATATATCCTGTATCTTTTTATTGACAGGACATAGTATTGTTAAATCTTGTGTCTTCTTATTGACAGTACACATTATTGATAAATCCTGTATCTTCTTGTTGACAGGACACAGTATTGTTAAATCTTGTGGCTTGTTATTGATAGTACACAGTATCATTAAATCTTATGACTTGTTATGATAGTACACAGTATCGTTAAATCTTGTGTCTTCTTATTGACTGTACACAGTATTGATAAATCCTTTATCTTCTTATTGACAGGATACAATATTGTTAAATTTTGTGTCTTCTTATTGACAGGACACAGTATTGATAAATCCTTTATCTTCTTATTGACAGGACACAGTATTGTTAAATCCTGTATCTTCTTATTGACAGGACACAGTATTGTTAAATCTTGTGTCTTCTAATTGACAGTACACAGTATCGTTAAATCTTGTGTCTTCTTATTGACAGTACCCAGTATT
>NW_013798356.1:0-564 GCF_000517525.1 Limulus polyphemus | reverse complement strand
TCTCCTCTTCTGTCTCTTTAACTTTTCTAGTTTCTAATATAACTTTGGTTAATATTGTTTTATCCTATTTAAATTCACAGAAGCAACGGATGAAATTTCCTCAGAAATTTCCCTTTGCTTCAATAATAACCCTTACACTAAACAGCCTTGTATATCCAAAATACCCCAAGTTCATCATATTCTTTTATGTTTCACATACATGGATATATTCTTCTTAGAAAATTTAAATACCTGATCTCAACACATTTTTATGATCGGAGTGTATGACCATTTTCCCCATTAAAAGAAAACTTTTTGTTGCTATTTACGCGATTACGATCGGTATTTGATTTGTTTTTTGACTGACTGTTCATAAATTTACAGACCATTTGCAATCCTAGTGTCGTTCCACCGCGACTGTATATCAGTTGATGTTGTGACATGATTTTCTGATTTGCATATTCAAAATCAATTTAATATAAGTACTCAACCCTCTGTGCATTTAGCGTGGGGGCATTCCTATCAATATGAGATGAAAAAAAGATAACTGGTGATTTGAGAAGGGTAAGTGGCCGGTGTCTTTGT
>NW_013798355.1:0-562 GCF_000517525.1 Limulus polyphemus | reverse complement strand
CTATGATATATTCAAGACAGAACTAATATGATATGTTAATATGCTATATAGAAGTATAATGAATTCAGGATAAAAATACTAGGATATCCTGTTAAAGATCTATACAGCTTTTTATACGATTGCTTTGTTAATTATATAATGTAAAAATTAGATCAATTATTGGTAGAGAACCGAAACCAGCTGTTAAATATAGAGAAGAGAAATATAGAACATGATAAATAATTACAAAGAAACAAACTATATCCACCAACGTTTTTATGTACACGTGTAAAATCAACACGTGTTTCAGATCTTTCTTTAACATTTTAGGCCTGAACCAAAAAAAAAAAAACATATCACAAATAAAAACGAAACATGGATTAAAAGAAGCCTTTGACTCTCGAATCATCGACTTGTTTTTATATGTTGTTTGTTTTTCAAATTCGATGACGAGAAACCCACTTTGAGACTAATAATGGATGGAGACGGCTTGAATGGGTAAAGAAGAAAAACTTTAATATAAGTTTAACATAACAGCAAATGTACAACGTTTCGACAAGGTTTTGTCATCATCAATGATGAC
>NW_013798354.1:0-564 GCF_000517525.1 Limulus polyphemus | reverse complement strand
GAATAAGATGGAAACGAGAGGCTTAGCAGATTTGATGGCAGCAATACAAGAACAGCAAAAGAAACAAGAAGAGAGACAACAGCAGTTGCAAGAAAACCTGCAACAGTGGCAGCTCGAACAACAAAATAAATAAGAAGTGAGATTAAAACAGTTGTTAGAGGAAAAAGAAAAGAAACAAGAAGAAAGATTACAACAGTGGCAAGAAAACCTACAACAATGGCAGCTCGAACAGCAAAATAAACAAGTGAGATTACAGCAGTTGTTGGAGGAAAAAGAAAAGAAACAAGAAGAAAGATTACAGCAGTTGTTGGAGAAGAAAGAAAATAAACAAGAAGAGAAATTACAGCAGTTGTTAGAGGAGAAAGAAAATAAACAAGAAGAATGAGAAAAGAAACAAGAAGAGAGACTGCAGCAGTGGCAACTGGAACAAGAAAGGAAACAAGAAGTATAAATGGAAAACATTAGTAAATTTAAAAGCGAATTAGATACTTTAAAGAACGATCTATTGTCTTTTACACAAGGAGGATACATTGACCATCGACTTAATCAGCCCCAGACAATGGC
>NW_013798353.1:0-562 GCF_000517525.1 Limulus polyphemus | reverse complement strand
AATTATATATATATATTTTCTATTACATGTATATTACTAATGTTTTGGTACTACCAATCAGTCTATCATTTCATTTTTCTGTACACTCTCTAAAACTTGCTATAGATAAATTGGCTTTAAATCTCAAGTATTAACACAAACTTTCAGCTGGATTAACATCAGGATTTATGGGTAGCCATTTTCTAACTAAAAAACTTTTACATTCTCCAAATAACTTCTATACAGCTAGATAATGTGTTTTGAATTATTCGGCGGTAAGTTGGCCATAACTCATATAAACTGAATAAAATCACATAGGAAACTATAATAGTACAATAAGTCACAAATATAAATTCTGGCGAAATGATTTTCGTATCTCAGTCAATGACAAATATATAAGCTAAAAGCACAATCAGTTGTTTTTGAGCTATATTGACATTTCTCTTTTGTTAAGAAATAGAAACAAGAAACTTCATGATATCAAATCAAAAAGCCAAACCGTTTCATCCAATCACTCTAACTGACGAACAGTTATTAGTGTCTTGCTGAAAATGACTATACTGACTACCTTGACGATCATGCC
>NW_013798352.1:0-564 GCF_000517525.1 Limulus polyphemus | reverse complement strand
CAAAAGTATACAGGTGACCTTTTAATTCAGGATGTTCAAGCTTTCGATTTGGGCAATTACAAGTGTAATGCTGTATACTGGAAAGAAAACATGGGGACACGAACCAAGCAAGAAATCGTTGTTAAGTATTATTTACAAGGTAAATAATTTGTACTGAGTATTTACAGTTTCATTTGAATCTTTATATTTCATTTAATAAATAATTGTAACTAACATCGTATCTTAATTAACGACTATTTATTGTTTGTTTGTTAGCTACACGAGGGCTATCTGCGCTAGCCGTCCCTAATTTAGCAATGTAATATTAGAGGGAAGGCAGCTAGTCATCACCACCCACCGCCAACTCTTGGCCTACTCTTTTACCAACGAATAGTGGGATTGTCCGTCTCATTATAACGCCCCCACGGCTGAAAGAGCGAGCATGTTTGGTGTGACGGGGATTCGAACCCGCGACCCTCAGATTGCGAGTCGAGCGCCCTAACCACATCAATTTAAATTTTTATGGAATCCTAATAATATGATATTTATACAACAAATGATGCTCAAAACTCATAAAGAAATACA
>NW_013798351.1:0-563 GCF_000517525.1 Limulus polyphemus | reverse complement strand
AGGGCGCTTGACTCGCAATCTGAGGGTCGCTGGTTCGAATCCCCGTCCCACCGAACATGCTCGCCCTTTTAGCCGTGGGGGCGTTATAATATGACGATCAATCCCACTATTCGTCGTTAAAATAGTAGCCCAAGAGTTGGCGGTGGATGTTGAGGACTAGCTGCCTTCCCTCTAGTCTTACACTGCTAAATTAGGGATGGGTAGCGCAGATAGCCCTCGTGTAGCTTTGCGCGAAATTCAAACAAACCCTAGTGGCACAGTGGTATGTCTGCTGACTTACAACGCTATAAAGCGGGTTTCGATACCCGTGGTGGGCATGACACAGATATCCCTTTCTGTAGCTTTGTGCTTAACAACGAGCAAGCTCTGAGGTATTCTTGCATGGTATAATTTTATTTGTTGCTTTTCTTGTATTTCTACCCCATGTTACTTTGCTTGTTTTATCCACGAAATCGCCAAATTTTCCAAGTAATGTTTAATTTATGCGAAAAGAAGTAGTTTCAAGGCATTTTCATAAAAGCAAATTCACGGGATTGTGGTTACACTGAAATGAAATACAGTAA
>NW_013798350.1:0-564 GCF_000517525.1 Limulus polyphemus | reverse complement strand
TTTTCACAAATTTTGAAAAAAATTTTTTTTCTTCATATTTCAATACAAAGATGCCCTTGATGTAAGACTTTCAAAATAGAGATCCTTTTATCAAAATTCCCAATAGTTATTTCATAATCTCTTATCAAAATTTCGGTTACTGTCAATTTTATTGTTTTTTCTTCTGTCTTCAATTATATTATAAACAAAGAATAGCTTAAAAATAACATCGTTAAACAAAATTCCAACATATAAAAGGCCATCACGTCTTCTTATGAAATAAACTCCACCTTTTGGATTGTTTGTACTCTCGCTTAGGGAAAGTTACTTATTTTTAAATTTTAATAGTGAAATAATGTTTTTCGTCAATGCTATAATGTCTCAATTTTGAGTTTTCCGACCAAATAAGAACTATAAATATCTTTCATATTAATTTTGGGTAAAAAAACACTTTTTTCCATTTTCAAAAGAAATTCATATTTTCACCAAAAACCAAAGGCTATAGCCCATATTGTTTCACAAATTTTGAAAAAAATTGTTTTTCTTCATATTTCAATACAAAGATGCCCTTGATGAAAGACTTTC
>NW_013798349.1:0-563 GCF_000517525.1 Limulus polyphemus | reverse complement strand
AGGAACATTGATTACACCAATCTCATGTAAAATAATTAATTATATGAAATTATATTTATATTGATTAATGTCACAAAAATAATCAATAACTCTATATCAAGGTACCATCTGCCTACCACAAGAAAAAGCGTGCTACCTGAATCTTTCCAACACAGAACTGACTACAGACCAGAAATAACTACTCAACTTGGGGCCAAAATGCCATTTTAAACCTAAATTCGACGAGGACATCAAAGCCGCTGAGCTCAAAAAACTCTACTGCTCTCATATACAACTACAACAACAGGACCTTATCGACATAAATCCAGCCTTGCGGGACCAACTACGTGCGGAAAGCATGAAACGACGTGACCATGACAACACCCCCCTGCTAACACCAAAACTCCGTACTGCTGCTAAGGAACTCAGAAACCATGATGACATCATTGTGCAACGTGCGGACAAAGCTAATATTCTAGTGATCATGGACAAACAGGAATATAAGACAAAATTGGATGCCATTCTATTGGATAACAGCAAGTTCAAGAGGATTAGAGCTGACCTGACAAAAACACTAAAAACAG
>NW_013798348.1:0-564 GCF_000517525.1 Limulus polyphemus | reverse complement strand
AATAAATGAGTGCTTTATGTGGTTAATTTCTTCATTTATGTAGTCCATTGAACAGAGTCTTGTGGCTGTGTTTATGTTCATTTGAACTCTTGACCTAGTGTTGGCAGATGATGCAGATACATTCTCCTGCCAGAAGAAGACCAGCTGCTTACAGATGAAGAAGATATTGATGATAATTTGCTCGAAAACAATGAGAATGTGCCACCTGGCTAACACAGTTTGCCGCATGATATTTCTGGGAGAGTTGATGTCAAAGACAATGACATGAATGAAGATTATGGTGATAATGAATCACCAAGTTTATCCCAAGATACTTGAACACTAACCACAAAACAATACAAATTTTGCATCCCATGGAAGTGAAATGGAGAAAAGAAAAAGTACTAAAAAACTTTTGCACAAAAGAGTGATATTAGACCACTGACTGAGTATTATTCATATTTATGCCCACTTACCCCGGGTAAAATGTTTATGAAGCTTGCTTTTCAATTAGGATATTTCAAAATCTGATGGTAGACGAAATATTCAGGTATGCTAATGAAAAGCGAATTCTTATAAATTCAC
>NW_013798347.1:0-558 GCF_000517525.1 Limulus polyphemus | reverse complement strand
CAGCAGTCAATCCAGCAACAGCTGCATTTTCACCTGGCATTTGTTTACGGCGTATTTTCCTTCTTTCGATGGTCAATCCCCATCTTTCACATTGATTCTTGCCCACTTTAAGTGCTTCTTGAAAGGACTTTTCACGTGATTCTATCAATTTCTCTTTCAAAAAATCAAGATCAGCAGCTGCTTTTCTAAAATTCATTTTTGGGTCCTGAGACGTTTCTGCACTCGATTGATAGATAAAAGATTTCTCCAAAAATGCAAAAGCACAAGAAAACCAAATGTAAGGATGCGTTGCAGAATATCATGAGCACCACATTTTCTTTCAGCTGTGTTGCCATTCTCACTTAATTGCTCTAACAGTCCTAGCAATTCATCCAGTTCTTTCACGTACAACTTTTACTGCCTTTTCTCTTGTACTCCACCGTGTTCTGATTCACGTTTGACAGAGATCTTAAGTTGTTGAATAAGCAAAGAAATTATAAATGGCTTCAATTATACCAAAAAAGGTAATAACTGTTGTTTCCTGACTTGTAGCATGAAGACATGCTAAGTTCAAACTAT
>NW_013798346.1:0-562 GCF_000517525.1 Limulus polyphemus | reverse complement strand
GCGGCTCTAGAACTCAGGTACGGAACCCAAAATCAGTCAGAGGTCTACAGGGCTAGGTTTAGGACGAGAATCCGTGCTAAAGGGGTGAGTCTGCAAGAGCTGGCACAGAACTTGGAAAGCATGGCACACAAGGCCTACCAAACTGCACCACCCAATCTCCTCAAGTTGTTGCTGAGGGATCAGTTCCTAGATGCCTTGGACAGTCCACAACTTAAGATACAAGTGAAGCAAGCACACCCCTCTACCAGCAGGATGCAATGGCCAGAGCTCTCGAATTTGAATCCTACGTTAAGTCCAGCACAGAGGTACCAAGGTTGGTACAGTCATCTGGATTCAAGGCCAGAAAAGGTCAGCTTTCAGAGAAGTTTGAGGGACTTTGGTGGCACTGTAACAAACCTGGGCACAAAAGAGCTCAATGCAGGAAACTTCAGCACAGGGGAGATGATACAGCAGGAAAGGCTGTTGGAACTGTGGGGAGCAAGGACATCTGAGGAACCAGTGTAAGAAAATACCACCAAGAAGTCAGCCTCAAAGAGACCAGTAGTGGTTGGTGTTGAGCTAT
>NW_013798345.1:0-562 GCF_000517525.1 Limulus polyphemus | reverse complement strand
ATGGTAATCTGACGGTGCCATATCTGGAGAATATGGCTGGTGGGGGAGAACTTCCCAACCAAACTCTATAATCTTGTGTTGCGTCAAACGTGCCACTTGTGGACGTGCATTGTCGTGGAGAAGAACACCTTTCCGATTGACGAGTGAAGAGCGTTTCTGATGAAGGGCTTGATTTAAACGTTCCAGTTGCTGACTATAGATCTCTACATTGACAGTTCGCTGTGGATTGAAGAGTTTGAAATGAATTACTCCTTTGATGCCCCACCAAATGCAAAGCATCACTTTCTGCGGATGGAGTACAGGTTTTGGGGTCAAAAGTGGTTTTGTCTAAGACTGAGCCATTATTTTTAGCGTTTAATATTCGCATTTAGAATCCATTTTTCATCACCGGTGACAATTCTGTCTAAAAATGGTTCACGCGCATTACGCGCCAGAAGAGACGAAGCAACGTTGGAAACGATGATCATCGGAGTGTTCTTGAGACACCCAAACACCTTCTTTATGGAGTTTTCCCATATTCCTTAGATATTTACATATTTTTCATGAAAGACGTGCAATTTCA
>NW_013798344.1:0-562 GCF_000517525.1 Limulus polyphemus | reverse complement strand
CTACAAAAGTTATATTGTACTTTAGCCACAAAGTTGTATTGTACTTTAGCCACAAAGTTATATTGTACTTTAGCCACAAAGTTATATTGTACTTTAGCCACAAAAGTTATATTGTACTTGAGCTACAAAATTTATATTGTACTTTAGCCACAAAGTTATATTGTACTTCAGCCACAAAGTTATATTGTACTTTAGCCACAAAAGTTATATTGTACTTAGTCACAAAGTTATATTTTACTTTAGCTACAAAAGTTATATTGTACTTTAGCCACAAAGTTGTATTGTACTTTAGCCACGAAAGTTATATTGTACTTGAGCTACAAAAGTTATATTGTACTTTAGCCACAAAGTTATATTGTACTTTAGCCACAAAGTTATATTGTACTTTAGCCACAAAAGTTATATTGTACTTTAGTCACAAAGTTATATTGTACTTTAGCTACAAAAGTTATATTGTACTTTAGCCACAAAGTTGTATTGTACTTTAGCCACGAAAGTTATATTGTACTTTAGCCACAAAGTTATATTTTACTTGAGCTACAAAAGTTATATTGTACTTGAG
>NW_013798343.1:0-562 GCF_000517525.1 Limulus polyphemus | reverse complement strand
ATTTTCTACTTTGATAGCGATTTTTTTAGTCTTTCTTACACTATATTTTAATGCCTTTCGTAATGGTCTATTTAATCCTTATTACACTAGAGGTTGTTGGCTTTGATAATGGTCTTTTTTGTCTTTCTTCTGCAAAATTTTGTTAACTTTGATAATTTCTATTTAGTATTTCTTACACTTGATTTTACCGACTTTCATAACGGTCTTTTTGTCATTCCTACAATAGACTTTTTGGACTTTCATAACGGTATTTTTAGCCCTTTTTCCACTTGATTTTCTTGGGTTTTTAGTTATTCTTCCAATAGGTTTTGTCGATTTTCATAACTGTCTTTTTAAGCCTTCTTAGACTAGATTTTTTCTACTTTAATGACGGTCGTTTTAGTCCTTCTTTCACTATACTTTGTCGACTGTTATAGCGGTCTTTTAGGCCTCCTTCCACTAGATTTTGTTGAATTTGATAAGGGTCCTTTTAGTCCGATTTTCCACTAGATTTTGTTGACTTTTAAAAGGGGTTTTTAGTTTTCTTCCACTAGATTTTATCGACTTTCATAACTGTCTTTTT
>NW_013798342.1:0-559 GCF_000517525.1 Limulus polyphemus | reverse complement strand
ATAGGATATTCTTGAGGAATGATAAACTTGAGCTCAGTCTTTACATAAAAAGAATATGTAACTATGACACATTAACACTTTCACAACAGAATTCTCCTTTTTTGCTTCTATATTGGTGAAAAGTATGGATTAGTGCATTAGTGTTACCTCTCTAGCAACTCTACCCTATAAACAACAGGGTAGAGTTGTTTATAGAACAATGTGTAATACTATGGATAAGTAATAATACCCAGGCGCACACACTAAAATGCACCATAAATTGTTAATTTCCACAGTCGCGCTATAATTCACAACAAACGTCTCATGTGCTCGCTCAACAATACATCTCTCTCTCGCTGTCGGCAGTTCAATTACCCATTGTTGCCGTCAGTTCTTGGCGGCTTATACATACAAGACTACCGCATATCTAGTAAAAGCTCGAGACTTCACGATTCTTCGAGAACATGACGTGTTACTAGCGTCACGTGACCTCTGCTGTCGTAACAGTATTATAAGAAACATCAAAATCACTGTAATCTCCGTCACCAGTGTGAAAAACATGAAAGATAAAAACATCATA
>NW_013798341.1:0-1143 GCF_000517525.1 Limulus polyphemus | reverse complement strand
AGGTCTCACTGTCATGCTTCAACATCCGTGATATCCATATATTTTCAGTTTTTTACATGTGTTTGGAAATAATGATTTTGTAGAAGTATGCTCCAGTTCAGAACATTCTTCAAACATACGAGGTCTCACTAACTGGAGAGAAATTCCACATGTTCTTCCTTCTATATTGTTATCTCACATATTATAAAGTGAGGTTAAATACCGTTATTCGATGTTCTTTCAGTTCGTTAATCAGTAGTTTTAGTGATGAATAAGCTACTCGGATAGTGAACACTTGATTCCCTGTTACTATGACTACAACATTTCTTTCTTTGTTATACAAAATGACATTTCTACTATTGAATGTATGACTATCATATGCATAAAGCGCTGCACACTGCTCTTATTCCATTATCACTGTGTTCATATATGCAAAACGATAGAATAGGCCAACACCTACAGATCAATTCATACACAAAGAATTAATGGTTATAATGATTGTTGACATTCTCAGTCCCTGTAAAATATAAATAAGTTTTAATTTGTGTAGAACGCTATCTTAGCATAGTTGATATCAAAGCATCTATAATATAATGTACAGCCCAGTTTTTCAGATCTATGGGTACTTCATCCTTACCAACAATATGTCTCAAAAATTTCTACGTGTCTACAAATAAAGACATACTTTCCTGCTTTCCTTGCTTGTTGTAAAGTCATTAAACATTTCTTCCAACAGCTTTTCAAAGGTAGCTGATTATGCCAGATGTCATCACATGAAACTCATATAACTCATGCTATGTGTCAGACGTACACTTGCCATTCAGTGTTACTTCCCATGCCATTCAATGTTACTTGCCAATAGCTAGATGTAATATTTAAGGTATCGAAACAGCAGGAGGATCCTAAAATATCCAGATTTGCATTACTGCATTTACCGACCTAAAGTCAACACAGAACTTTATCATTTCTACATGCCAAAACACTGTCTGAAGGTTACATGTTACATCCCTAAGAGACTATTAGTAATTCTGTTCAGTAACTTTTCCTTTAAACACTGTGATAAGACTCATTCCAGTGGGAAACTATCTTTCCACAATTACGGGCTAATATTAGTATTAATCTTGCTATAGTCAAGTTGTAGTGCTTCAGATTGAGTTTGCACTG
>NW_013798340.1:0-562 GCF_000517525.1 Limulus polyphemus | reverse complement strand
TAGGTCACTTTGTAAAGACTAAAATTCAGTTATATATTATTGAATACAGTAACATGAGTGCATGTGTGCTGTGTCATTGTAACTTCTGTATTGTTAGCTAGGCATGGCTGAAAGGTTAATATAATAAAAATAATAAATATATATAAATGTATGTTATGAGATTTAAGCTATTTAATCTAAACATTTGTATTTTGTGTTATAATTTGCAGTCATTCTAGAGTGACAAAGGCATAATTTATATTTATTTCCTAATTTTCTATGGTGGTTACGAGATCAGTCAAATCGATCGAACCCATACAGAGATTCTTTAGTGAAAATAACAGATAAAATATAAAGTTTTTTCTTAAGAAATGCTTGATAACTATGTGGACATTATAAAGATTTTGCATGTGAAATTTGAAAATTTTCTGCTGCATAAAAGTATTTTTGATCTTACAATGAAAATTACTTTGCAAATTGGATTGGCAACATGCAAAAAGAAAAAAACCTTAAGACTTAATATAAAACAATATGATATTTTGCATTTGAATGCCTTGTAATATTTACTGATAGTCTACCAAAT
>NW_013798339.1:0-566 GCF_000517525.1 Limulus polyphemus | reverse complement strand
ACCTTCACAACCGATTTCACAGTACTTAATGGCAAATTGAGAACCTTTGAAATTTATTACCAGTTCAGGGGAGGAGGAGTGCAGACTTTTGCAAGGCACTGTAGGTTAAAGAAGATAGGCTCTGACAGGCCAACTCGAATTGAACATCTGGTTTACGTAAAGTCGATATCCGTGCCTATATATTTCCTCACACTCGTTAAAAATAACCCTTTATTCTCCAGAAGAAGAATAGTGAACTATTCTAAAGTACTCGAGTTTTGGGTCTCTTTTAAGTTTTTTTGGGTTTTTTTGGTCTTTTTAAGCTTGACTTAATGAAAACCTGAAGAATTTTCATGTTTCGATGACTCGGTTCTCTCTGAAATTAGAGTGAAAAGTAAAGTTTCGTAAACTTTCTATAAATGTTTAGTCTGCCCTAAATGTAAAATCCTGCGTCATGATAGTGCGGTAATGACTTTAATCCTGGTAATATTACCAATTAATCATTTGTATGCTACTTTCATTTTTATAATGGACAAACTATTTGTTTTGAAATAAAGTAGGTTTTGATTTTTCACAAGAAACGGGCT
>NW_013798338.1:0-562 GCF_000517525.1 Limulus polyphemus | reverse complement strand
CCATGGCTGAAAAGGGCGAGCATGTTTGGTGGGATGGGGATTCGAACCCGCGACCCGCAGATTGCGAGTCGAGTGTCCTAACCACCTGGCCATGCCGGGCCCACATTGAACTGAACTCTCGTGCTAAGTACTTCACTGAATTCTCATTCATTACTCACTATTCTTAACTAAATGGTTACTCGAGTTTATAAAATACCAATTTACTTCCATATACCATGGGAACATTCTCGATTAGCACATTATCATCATGATTAGCATGTCTCTCTATAGCAATAACTTAGATCAAAACGATAAAATCATAGTTTACAATAATACTTTTAGTCTACCGTCATTAGAAAACAACAACAAAAAACAGATCACAACATATCCTTATGGTTAGTAAAATCTTTATTCTAAATTCGATATACCTGGTATCTAGTAACATAAAATGGTAATGTATTATTTAAGTATTCAATAAAACAAAAAATAATGAAGACGCATCTCCAGTAGCACCATCTCCTATAGATGTTCACAAAAACGTTATTAATGGAATTAAAACAGCTTATTGCACTTTCATGTTTAC
>NW_013798337.1:0-671 GCF_000517525.1 Limulus polyphemus | reverse complement strand
TGTCCTCTGAGCACACTCATAAGCACACCATTTTTGAAAAAACAATAATTTGGAACTTTCTCTAGTTCATCTTTTAAGAGTACATATTTAAATAGTGAAGAGATCTGCGGAACCTTTTCTTGCTCAACGATTAGTTTACTTTTAGTAAATGGAACTTCACCAGGTGAATCAGATCCCTTATATCCATCGTTGTCACTCACCGAGGAATCGTAAGTAGGACAATCATCCACAAGATCTCCGTTGGATTCCAAAAAATGTCTGAAACAAATCTATAATATCGCTCCTCTGAATCCATGTCTATCATTTGTTTTTGACTTCATTTATTAGCCTGAGCTCGAGTCACAGCACATGAGGGAAACACACTGGCATTCTCCTCAACGACAACATCACCCTTAGATGAAACAGTGATCGGCTAAATAACCATTTTTGGTTCAGCAACAACTTTTCTCCCAGCTAAATAATTTCCCAACAATAATGATAAACCCTTAATTGGCAGAGTAGGTCTTATTCCAACCACAACTGGTCGCGCAACTAGGTCTGATGCTAAATAAATATTATGAAGAGGAACATTAACAAAGCTACCCTCAATACCCTGAGCAATAACAGACTCACCAACGGCAGAACTCGAATATAAAGAAAATGTACCTTCTAACAACAATGATTGAGTCGCA
>NW_013798336.1:0-564 GCF_000517525.1 Limulus polyphemus | reverse complement strand
AATACAAAATATCATTGTTCCCAAGTATATATATATATTGTTACGCCTCTGGTCGTTAGTTAATTTTCCGTAAAAATTCTTTCCGAAGAAACTTTGGCGTTAAAAGTCCTTTCTTAAATAAAACTGGTTTATTCTTTCTGAATACAACTTTGCAATACACTTAATTTCCACAGTCGCGCTATAACAAACGCATTAATTCACAACGAACGTCTCACGTGCTCGACTCAACAATACGTCTCTCTCTGTCCGCAGTTCAATTACACATTACATTGTTGCCGTCATGTCTTGACCGTCTTATATGTACAAGAATACCGAATCTAGTAAACGCTGGAGCATTCACGAACCTTCGAGAATATGACGTGTTACTAGCGTCACGTGACCTCCGCTGTCGTAACAATATATATATGTACTGTGTTCATGGTGTAACTGCCAATAAACACAAACAAACAGAAACACACAAATATGATAACAGGTAGAGATAAACAATACCGTTGTGCTACTGTTTTCTTGACATTTAGTGCAGTAAACAGTAGCACAACGGTATTGTTTATCTCTACCTGTTAG
>NW_013798335.1:0-562 GCF_000517525.1 Limulus polyphemus | reverse complement strand
TCGAATGTTCAAGTTCTTACTAGATATAGGGTAGGCGGATATGTATAAGAGGGGACAACGTGACGCGGTAAGGTGGTAGACAGTGAGTAATTGAACTGCAGTCGGAGAGTACGAGAGACGTTACAACGTTTGTTTACCGCGATTGTTGAAGTTGAGTGTATCGGTAAAGTTATATTCAGAAATAATAAACCAGTTTTATTAAGAAAGGACTTGTGTCGCTTAAATTTCAGTCGGAACGAAGTTACGGAAAGTTAATTAACAATCGGAGACGTAACAATATTATATAACCTATTAATATCTTGTGTTAATTTCCAGATACTTACACTGCTGTTGTGATGAATGCAGTATTTTGTCCAAATCACTGTGATTCATCAGTCTTTCCTGAACTAATCCGTGTAGTCAAGCCAGGTAAATTGTATTTTGTACATAAATCCTGAATACTCATTTGAGTAGTTTTCATATTCTAATGTAAGATGTGAGTAATTGCTGTTTGTCCTCTTTCCTGTTACTCAAATTTAACAAAATGTTTATGATATTATTTCCCACTAATATGAAGTGGAAA
>NW_013798334.1:0-638 GCF_000517525.1 Limulus polyphemus | reverse complement strand
TGTTACTTAGTGGCTGTATACCAACCATTACAAATATATACAACAGTGGTGTTACTTAGTGGCTGTGTACCAACCATTACAAATATATACAACAGTGGGGTTACTTAGTGGCTGTATACCAACCATTAAAAATATGTACAACAGTGGGGTTACTTAGTGGCTGTATACCAACCATTACAAATATGTACAACAGTGGTGTTACTTAGTGGGTGTATACCAACCATTACAAATATATACAACAGTGGTGTTACTTAGTGGGTGTATACCAACCATTACAAACGTATAAAACAGTGGTGCTACTTAGTGAGTGTATGCCAACCATTACAAACATATACAACAGTGGTATTACTTAGTGGGTGTATACCAACCATTACAAATGTATACAACAGTGGTGCAACTTAGTGAGTGTATGCCAACCATTACAAACATATACAACAGTGGTGTTACTTAGTGGCTGTATACCAACCATTACAAATCCAACCATTACAAATATATACAACAGTGGTGTTACTTAGTGGGTGTATACCAACCATTACAAATATATACAACAGTGGTGTTACTTAGTGGGTGTATACCAACCATTACAAATATATACAACAGTGGTGTTACTTAGTGGGTGTATAACAACCATTGCAAAC
>NW_013798333.1:0-565 GCF_000517525.1 Limulus polyphemus | reverse complement strand
AAAAGCCATTGTTTCCACTTTCCATCATTTGTCCATAAAAACATGAATTTATGGCCCATGAATGTGATTTTTCATGCCGATTCCAAGATTCTCACCATTTACAAATACGCACCTTGGTACATGTGGGAGTTTCTAACAGAACTGGACTTAAACTTCAAATTCCACCTAACTCTCCTATATAATTTCACAACAAAACGTCATAATCACACCCCATTTTTATAGAAGACTTTTTAATTGTAACTACTGATTGTAATGGTCACGAACTGTTGATAAAAGAAAGTATACATGTTATGAACGAAAATCCAAGCCTCAATAGAAATTTAAACTCTTTCCCCCTTGCCTTATTCAAATATCTTTTTTTATAACAGAATATTTTATAAGTTTTCTAACACTATTCATTCTATTTTTATATGAGTAATTCATGTAAAGACTGTTCAGTTGTCATTTTCATAGATTTGCTGAAGATAGAATATGTGTAATTCCGAAACATTCATTAATTAAAGATGTTTAAATTTTTTTGCCGTTGCTCTACTATTCATTATTAGACTTCGTTTTCCATCAAATG
>NW_013798332.1:0-775 GCF_000517525.1 Limulus polyphemus | reverse complement strand
CAATTATTGGCTTCAAATCTTGGTCTTTCTCCTGCTCTGCTTTGATATCTATATTTGGTTCCACTTCATCATCATCAACTTCTTCAGTCACTTTGAATTCACCTTGATGGCACCTAATTAGTTCAACCTCTCTTTTAACAGTTACCGGAACTTGGCCTTTGTTATTCCCAAACGTCATTTTATCAAAATCAATTACAAACTTCCTTGGGTAATAGATAGTCCAATCCTAATATGCATTCGTCTTCCATGTCAGCCAAGTATACTTTCTGTCTTTCCTTTATGCCCATGAATGAGCTCAATAGTCACCCACACTGGTCCCCATAATCTTGTAGAATGTCCTGTCACTCCATAAAGCTTCTCTATGGCTTCTGGTACTCCTTCGTGATTTAACACCTTGATGCTCACAAGGGTTTGCTGAGACGCAGAGTCTATGACAAAGTTGCACCTTTGGCCATCTAGCTTTCCTGTCACATAAACACTGTGTGTGTTTGGCATTCTACAGCTAGCTGTTGGGAGTTTCATGATAGGGGTTGGTGGGCGTCACTCAACACCAACCACTACTGATCTCCTTGAGGCCGACTTGTTGGTAATATTCTTCCTACACTGGCTCCTCAAATGTCCATGTTTTCCACAGTTCCAACAACCTTTCTGGGTAGCAGCCTTTCCTGCTGTATCATCTCCACTGTGCTGAAGTTTCCAACACTGAGCTCTCTTGTGCCCAGGTTTGTTACAGTGCCAGCAAAGTCCCTCAAACTTCTCTGAAAGCTGACCTTTT
>NW_013798331.1:0-565 GCF_000517525.1 Limulus polyphemus | reverse complement strand
GAAACCCTGGCGTTGCTGAAGTGTCCTTGTTTGACATTGTAGTGCATCCCCTCATAGGACTCCATGGCAGGTGGGGTCAGGGGGCACTGAACCTCTCTTTAATTATGGATTCCCCATTACAAATTGAAAAAATGTTAAAAATCAGCTAATTGGTAAACGACCACGCCTAGAAGACTCTGAACAGCAGTCTCCATCAAAAAGTACACCTGTACCTCGCTTTTTGATCCTGCATTCACTGTCAGACAAATCTTTAGGGCAAATGTCTCCCTTTTTTATTCATAAGGGCTTAGAGGGGCTTGCTAGCTCTCCAAAGTCAGTTAAGAAGCTCCATTCTGGAGACATCTTAGTAGAAACATCCACAGCTAAATTGAGCCTCTTGAATTCAAAGGCTATTGGAGATATACCCATTGAGGTTACCCCCTACGATTCCTTGAATTCCTCACGAGGAGTTATTGTTGAGAGGGACTTGAAGTCTATGCCCGAGTCGGAGATCCTTGCTGGTTTCTCCAACAAAGAAGTTTCAGCAGTTCGAAAGATCTCCACTCGTCAAGATGGAATTATGGTG
>NW_013798330.1:0-611 GCF_000517525.1 Limulus polyphemus | reverse complement strand
TCGACAAGTCGAACTATCTTCTCTAGAATACTAGTGCGATAGTAATCGTTTGGTCTTCTTTCTCCTAAATATTCTCTGTTCCTTTTGTCAAAGTGCACTCAGGCTGATTCAGTTACTTGATAACCACGCTTTGACGGAATAAATTAATCTTCTTATCTCATTTTCTACTGTCAGTCTTATTCTAAAATACTAAACGTTAGGCCTATGTCAATCGTTAGGCCTATCACTTCTATGGTAGTAAACTTTACGCCGAACTTTTCCTTGGCCCCGTAACTTTATTTTGCTATTGTCTGTCTGCTGTTTTTGCTTGTCTCAGACAATTTATATCTTTATCACTGTCCACCTTCTATAGTCTCAACACAAATGAATTATTAACAAAACTTCCTACAATCGTCTACTTTTAACTCTTATTATAACAAAAACTAAACAATAATGAAATATTCACTCATAAAAATAAATTAATCAATAATATCTAAACTAAACAGTCTTTTATATCATGACAACAACATATTAGTTTATTTCCTCCTTAGCGTTTCTACAAGCTGTAACTTGTAGGCCTGCGTTTACAAATGATATTCAAACGGAATTACCACGCTAAATGTGCTATCATT
>NW_013798329.1:0-568 GCF_000517525.1 Limulus polyphemus | reverse complement strand
TAAAGGTTCTTAATAATAGTTCAGTACAATCTCCATCTATTGAAAGATAACTGAACTTCCAAGTATTTTTTCTTAATTTTTTCTCTATCTATTGAGAGATAACTGAACTTCTAAGGATTTTTCTAATTTTTTTCTCCATCTATTGAGACAGGGGTCACCAACCTATGGCCCGTGGGCCAGATCCGGCCTGCGAGATCAGTTCATCCAGCCCACCACTGCACTGTGCTACAAATGCGCTAAAACGACTTAACGAAGGTTTTAATGAAATTAGTATCAAATTCTTAATACTATATTTGCCTATTAAGATTCTTAATATTTTTATTAAATATGATCTTAATTATTTTTTATAAAGCTCTTCTAATTAACTTACATAATAAATTTTAAATACATTGGCAAATTATAAAAATTGCTTAATCAAATAATTTATCGGGAAAAACTTTTAAACCAATTGCGTAATAACGTAATTTAATATCATGAGCTATTTACATTTAGTTTGTTATGTTTATATACAGTTCAAAAACATTTTGAAAAATTATTATCTTTCTAAAACTTTTTTGATAAACTATTG
>NW_013798328.1:0-565 GCF_000517525.1 Limulus polyphemus | reverse complement strand
AAACCTGGGCACAAGAGAGCTCAATGCTGGAAACTTCAACACAGGGGAGATGATACAGCAGGAAAGGCTGCTACCCAGAAAGGCTGTTGGAACTGTGGGGAGCAAGGACATCTGAGGAGCCAGTGTAAGAAAAATACCACCAATAAGTCAGCTTCGGGAAACCAGTAGTGGTTGGTGCTATGGGACGCCCACCAACTTCCATCGTGAAAGTCCCAACAGCTAAGTGTAAAATGGCAAGCACACATAGTATCTACGTGACAGGAAAGCTAGATGGCCAAAGGTGCAACTTTGTCATAGATTCTGCATCTCAGCAGACCCTTGTGAGCATCAAGGTGCTAGATAACAAAGGAGTACCAGAAGCTGTACAGAAGCTCTGTGATGTGACAGGACATTCTGCAAGGTTGTGGGGACCAGTGTGTGTAACTATCGAGCTCATGGGCATGAAAAACAGACAGAAAGTATACTTGGCTGACATTGAAGACCAATGCATATTAGGATTGGACTGTCTACTACTGAGGAAGTGTCTAGTTAACTTCGATAAAATGACGATTGGGAACAACAAAGT
>NW_013798327.1:0-565 GCF_000517525.1 Limulus polyphemus | reverse complement strand
AATGTCAATTAGAAACACAAGATTTAACGATACTGTGTACTGTCAATAAGAAGACACAAGATTTAACGATACTGTGAACTTTCAATAAGAAGACACTAGATTTAAAAATACTGTGTACTGTCAATAAGAAGACACAAGATTTAACGATACTGTGTACTGTCAATAATAAAACACACGATTTAGCAATACTGTGTACTATCAATAAAAAGACACAAAATTTAACGATACTGTGTACTGTCAATAAGAAGACACAAGATTTAACGATAATGTGTAATGTCAATTAGAAGACACAAGATTTAACGATACTGTGTAATGTCAATTAGAAAACACAAGATTTAACGATACTGTGTACTGTCAATAAGAAGACACAAGATTTAACGATACTGTGTACTGTCAATAAGAAGACACAAGATTTAACAATACTGTGTCTTTCAATAAGAAGACACAAGATTTAACAAAACTTGGTACTGTCAATAAGAAAACACACGATTTAGCAATACTGTGTACTTTCAATAAAAAGACACAAGATTTAACGATACTGTGTACTGTCAATAAGAAGACACAA
>NW_013798326.1:0-565 GCF_000517525.1 Limulus polyphemus | reverse complement strand
CCTTTTTTTGAAAACTAAGACATATCACCATTTCTGAAGACTTTACCAGTTCGATATTCATGCGGTTAGAAAAACACTTAGGTTCAAGAAGAAAACTGTCCCTGAAGAAGAAAGGTCCACATTTCGAAAGCGTTCGGGTTATAGGATTTTTATTCATTTCTAGCTTGTTCTATATTGTTATAATGAGCTACAATTAGCATGTTTTTTTTTGTTTGTTTCAGAATTTCGGGCAAAGCTACCCGTCCCTAATTTAGCAGTGTAAGACTAGAGGGAAGGCAGCTAGTCATAACCACCCACCGCAAACTTTTAGGTTACTATTTTACCAACGAATAGTGGGACTAACCATCACATTATAACGCCCCTATGGCTGAAAGGGCAGAGCATGTTTGGTGGGATGGTGATTCGAACCCGCGACCCTCAGATTATGAGTCCAGCGCCCTAACCACCTGGTCATGCCGGGCCATTTAACGGAAAGAGAACACAATAAAGTGATCACCAGTATATATAGGGAAACCCACGCTGTCAACATGGTCCACACATAAGATTTAGTCACCACCTCTCATAG
>NW_013798325.1:0-566 GCF_000517525.1 Limulus polyphemus | reverse complement strand
TCTTCATTGCTTTCACTGTAATTTATTTTTTTAATATTTAGGGAGCATTATAATTAGTTATGTTTTTAAAAGAAAAAAACTACTATTGTTATAAGTAACACATTCAATTGAACTAAATTATGCAGGCTTATTTAAATATATTTCCACATGGCTTGTGAATATCGTATATATACATATATATTACTCATACCTTCGATGTATAGGACGCAAGCAGATTTTGACATCACATTTTGGGGTAAAAAAGTGCGTCTTATACATCGAAAAATACGGTATTGAAAAAGACGTACTTAATACATTAAATTTTTAATTGGTGCATTTGCAGCAGCAAAAGCACGAAAGGTTCATATAATGTAACCATGAATACTAGAATGCTACCTGTACAAGATCTAGTTAAGTATATGTACAGTTTTGTAAATTAATAAAATTTGTTATTTGTAAACTTAAGTCGTATTTTATCAATCTGCTTTATAATCCATGTACACCACAAGTGACTGGCTTCTCATATAAAACATAAGTTTCAAAACTAGGGATATAACAGAAATTTATTCTGGATGCTTGAAAGATTA
>NW_013798324.1:0-565 GCF_000517525.1 Limulus polyphemus | reverse complement strand
GACTTGTTATGATAGTACACATTATCGTTAAATCTTATTTCTTCTTTTTGACAGTACACAGTATTGATAATACCCTTTATCTTCTTATTGAAAGGATACAATATTTTTAAATTTTGTATCTTCTTATTGACAGTACACAGTATCGTTAAATCTTGTGACTTCTTATTGACAGTACACAGTATTGATAAATCCTGTATCTTCTTATTGACAGGACACAGTATTGTTAAATCTTGTGTCTTCTTATTGACAGTACACATTATTGATAAATCCTGTATATTCTTATTGGCAGGACACAGTATTGTTAAATCTTGTGGCTTGTTATTGATAGTACACAGTATCATTAAATCTTATAAATTGTTATCATAGTACACAGTATCGTTAAACCTTGTGTCTTCTTATTGACAGTACACAGTATTGATAAATCCTGTATCTTCTTATTGACAGTACACAGTATCGTCAAATCTTGTGTCTTCTTATTGACAGTACACAGTATTGATAAATCCTGTATCTTCTTATTGACAGGACTCAGTATTGTTAAATCTTGTGTCTTTTACTGACAGTACAC
>NW_013798323.1:0-562 GCF_000517525.1 Limulus polyphemus | reverse complement strand
CTACACACCAACACGAAATATCTACATACTAACACAAAATATGTACATACCAACACAAAATATGTACACACCAACACAAAATATGTACACACCAACACAAAAGATGTACATACTAACAGGAAATATGTACATACTAACACAAAATATGTACACACATTGACACAAAATATGTACATACCAACACAAAAGGTGTACACATCGACACAAAATATGTACACACCAACACAAAAGATGTACACATCGACACAAAATATGTACACACCAACACAAAATATGTACATACCAACACAAAATATGTACATACTAACATGAAATATGTACATACTAACATGAAATATGTACATACCAACACGAAATATGTACATACCAACACGAAATATGTACACACCAACACAAAATATGTACACACCAACACAAAATATGTACACACCAACACAAAATATGTACATACCAACACAAATATGTACATTACTAACACAAAATATGTACATACCAGCACAAAATATGTACATACTAACACAAAAGATGTACATACAAACACAAAAGATGTACACACCAACAC
>NW_013798322.1:0-560 GCF_000517525.1 Limulus polyphemus | reverse complement strand
AATACGAAGTTCTAGTAATTGACACATGGTTTGTTTTTACTAATTAAGCAAATTATTTTGTTATATCTTTATTCTTTGGTATCTCTGATTATGTTTGTAGTTTTTTTATACAGAGGTTTAGCTGATTTTTGGTCAACTGTTCTCTATCAGATACCTTTAAGTTTTATTATCAATTTTCTATGTTAGTTTCATTATCAGCGTTTCTAACTAATTTTGCTCTGCCTTTCCTGTTTATTGTTCATCTTTTCTAACGATTTGAATAACACATCCTCACAGTGGCTTGTAGTTGCAGTTTCAAGCTGTTGCACATTAGGCCACATGCTTAGCACATTATAACTGGAGAGCTAAAAAAAGTTTTTGAAATAAAAATATTTTTATATCATGGTTAATAACGAAGTAGAGGTAAAGACAACATTTAAAACGGGTGGGGGGTTTAATGTTTTCCAAGAAAGCAGAAAACAATTGAGGATTAGACAGCTTATGACAGCAAGGGGCTCTAATCTGTCCTGAGTAACTTCATCATCTACTACGATTACTAGAGAGAAGTCTCCAAAGCTAAA
>NW_013798321.1:0-562 GCF_000517525.1 Limulus polyphemus | reverse complement strand
ATTGAAAATTAACAATTCAAACTCTAAATAATAACATATTTTAAACATAAATTTACTACTCACCATACTTTAACTAGAGTCACTGAATTTAAAAGTCAGTAAATAATCAACCTGTGAAATGTATGAGATTTCATTATACAACACAACGAATTATATATACATGTACTCGAATGGTGACGGAGTTAGCTGTTTCTGGTTAGTGTTGATAAGATTGGTTACAAGTTAAGATATATCCTAAATTTAATATCTGTCTTCAACAAACAGTCTAAAGTTCAGATAAATCTGGGTCACTTTTCAAATATAAATACCCTGTCCCTTTCATCATTAATAATCAAACTGATGTAGTTTTACTACATGGAAGAAAGAATGATGAACCAGCCTTTAAACGTTAAATATCGTTACATATATTTCTTTGTTTATAAATCTAATTTATGTGTTTATTTGACAGAGTAATGTTTGTTTTTAATCATGTTCAGGATATTAATAAATAATGCTGTTGTGAGCACAGATAACCCATTGTGTAGCTTTGTGCTTAACTACAAACTAATAAGTTATTATACTT
>NW_013798320.1:0-693 GCF_000517525.1 Limulus polyphemus | reverse complement strand
AAGTAAAAAATTCGGCGACTTTGGATATCAGAGCGCTTTTTGTGTAAGTACCTACAATGAGAGTTCATTCCTGCAGTCGCCTCTGCGTGCATCGTTGTAAGACGATACAATGCTTACAGGCAGTTGAAGCTTTTTTTTGCAAGTACCTGCAATGAGAGTTCATTCCTGCAGTCGCCTCTGCGTGCATTGTTGTAAGACGATACAATGCTTACAGGCAGTTGATACAAGTAGTGTGACGAGTGTGTGCGTGGTTACACAACTTTGTGATAGAGAAGACGTGTGCTTCTACGTATATTTTTGTGTTGTACATATGTGTTTATATATTTAAATCTGGAACACTGGTTCAGTACACGGATTAAACCCGAACAGGCAACTTTTTGCGACTTTGGATATCAGAGCGCTTTTTGTTTAAGTACCTGCAATGAAGTTTCCAAGAAAGGCGATTACGAGCCTGCTGCAGCGATCGTGTTTTAACTTGCATTGCCGTGTTTAAACCGGTTTGAAGAGTGCCATGTATAAAAGGGTCTGACTTCAGTGAATTGTGTCATATATTTTGCATATTTGAGAATTCAAAGAGCTCACAAGAGGTAAGCATCTAATATTTTCAAACTTTGATATCTATTTAAGCCCTATATTTTAATCGTTATACACTCAAAAATCGACTTAATTAAATTAACGAAGATTTTAATTAAA
>NW_013798319.1:0-565 GCF_000517525.1 Limulus polyphemus | reverse complement strand
GCGAAATTCGTAACAAACAAACAAACATTCACAACATATTTGAACAAATAAAAGTTTGAGACAGCACCCACGCCAACTCTTGGGCTTCTTGTGTCTGACCCAGTAGGGGGCTTTGTCTGTCATCTTCATAACGCAATCACGACTCCGAAGTACAGAATGTATTTGTTTGTATGCTGAAAGTGAGTTTGCGAACGCTAGACCGTACATCCATAGTTCGGTTCGCTAACCACTGGACCACCCTCGGCCTCCATAAAATTCGATTAACCAAAACTTTGCCTAAGTAAATGAAAGAAGCTAATTTAAATTTAATCAATAAAAAAAACCTATTACAACAACTAAAACGTTGCTTTATCTTTTACACGTCGTTTCTTAACATATATAACGAAGATTTGTTAATTATTTTGAATAAGTTCAGTGTGGTGGTTGGGTGGATAAAAAGCCAATGCAGTAGCAAACTGTTGAAAACATGTAACATTGAATTGAACGCATATGCTTAAAATTTATTGTCCATAAATGGACATGAAAATACTTAAGAAACAAGATTTGTAAAAAATTTTAACTTATA
>NW_013798318.1:0-1221 GCF_000517525.1 Limulus polyphemus | reverse complement strand
ATCCAGTCGGTCTTGAAGAAACCAATGAAGATATGTTGTAAATATATGAGTTAATAAACACATTGTCTGCAGACTAAAGTCAACAGTGGGTCATAGAAAGATACTAGCTATTGTGTCCTATTTAATCCAGTCGGTCTTAAACAAACACATGTAGATATGTTGTAAATATATGAGTTATATAACAAACTGGCTGCAAACTAAAGTCAACAGTGGGTCAACAACATATCTACATGTGTTTCTTTAAGACCGACTGGATTAAATAGGACCCAATACCTAGTATCGTTCTATGACCCACTGTTGACTTTAGTCTGCAGCCAGTTTGTTAATTAACTCATATATTTACAACATATCTACATGTGTTTGTTTAAGACCGACTGGATTAAATAGGTCCCAATAGCTGGTATCGTTCTATCACCCACTGTTGACTTTAGTTTGCAGCCAGTTTGTTAATTAACTCATATATTTACAACATATCTACACGTGTTTGTTTTAGACCGACTGTATTAAATAGGGCCCAATACCTAGTATTGTTCTATGACCCACTGTTGACTTTAGTCTGCAGTCAGTTTGTTAATTAACTCATATATTTACAACATATCTACATGTGTTTGTTTAAGACCGACTGGATTAATTAGATCCAATAACATCTATCGTTCTATGACCCACTGTTGACTTTAGTCTGCAGACAATGTGTTTATTAACTCATATATTTACAACATATCTACATGTCTTTCTTTAAGACCGACTGGAATAAATAGGACCCAATAACTAGTATCGTTCTGAAATATATGAGTTAATAAACACATTGTCTGCAGACTAAAGTCAACAGTGGGTCATTTCTTTAAGACCGACTGGAATAAATAGGACCCAATAACTAGTATCGTTCTGTGACCCACTGTTGACTTTAGTCTGCAGTCAGTTTGTTAATTAACTCATATATTTACAACATATCTACATGTGTTTGTTTACGACCACCTTAATTAAATAGGACGCAGTAGCTAGTATCGTTCTACACATGTAGATATGTTGTAACTATATGAGTTAATAAACACATTAGATGTAGATTAAAGTCAATAGTGGGTGATAGAACGATACTAGCTATTGGGTCATATTTAATCCAGTCGGACTTAAGGAAACACAATAGATATGTTGTAAATATATGAGTTAATAAACACATTGTCTGCAGACTAAAGTCAACAGTGGGTCATAGAACGATACTAG
>NW_013798317.1:0-850 GCF_000517525.1 Limulus polyphemus | reverse complement strand
TAAGCGTTTAATTGTTAGATCATAGAGAGCATCTATGGAAGAAAATTAACGAAATTTTAAGTGAATAAGACAAAATCATTTTTACCGTCTAGCCATTAATTCCAATTTACACATTTGTAAAGAATGTTTAATAAAATAGTAATTTATACAATATAAGCTAGTTTGTTTGATTTTTTTGAATACTTTACTTTACAAGTCTTTAGTACACATCTTTAATAACAAAATTAGTTTATCTTATACATAAGTATACTAAGAACCAGAAGGGTTATTTCTATAATAGTTACACCAGTCAAACCTTTAGCCGTATGTGGCTCAAACGGACACTGTTCCCTAGACAGGAGGTCATTTGTAGAGGTGACCAGTAACCAAGGTCTAGGTTAAAAACAATTGTAGTCTAGAAGATATTTGGTATTAATTCTGGGAATATGTAAAATTTCAGACTAAGAATTACACAGTAGTTGCATTCTTTTTGGTAAAACCAGCGGGAGATTTCAAGGAATTTGGACTTATTGACAAAGTGGTTTCCTGTGTTAATGTGTACAAGACGGGCATATTGAACATTTATGACAATTACGTCCTGCTATTTGAAGCTGACACAGTGGAGTACAAGCATGAAAAGTATTTGAACAGTGAAGACTCGAAAAGTTTGCATGAGTAGTTTAATCCCTTCTCCAATTACCCTGCTGTGACAACTTTCCTGATCTCTATTTACTACAATATTTGTCCTCACTCTCTCATTTTAAATCCTTTAGATTTTCAACGGCTGTAATACTCGTCACCATTAAATAATCCTTAGGCATGATACAGATAGAAACAATCATTCCTGGACAACTAGTTCAAGACTTCCATT
>NW_013798316.1:0-565 GCF_000517525.1 Limulus polyphemus | reverse complement strand
TTCATACACTCAGATCATAAAGATGTGTTCATATTATGCATTCAGAAGTTCCAAGACGAGGATATCCCTTCTACCTAATGGCATTGGAAGACAAAGAAATATGGACCAACTTGGGTCACAGGAACTATTTAGAACACATACTATTGTGATAAAAGGCCTGTATATTAAAAAAATTATCACGAGTTTCTATAGTTTCAGTTTTATTTACTCTGCTTCTATAGAATTATGGCTACAAACACATCCTGGTACTGTAATGCAGCCATACTGGCTTTCATTGAATGGGCAGGATTATCCAGGTCCGCCGATAGGATAAATATCTCAGCCAATGTAGGTGATGCCTCTTTCTCAATGTCCCGTAGAATAGGAGGAGCAAAGTGTATCCTTTACTTGTGGTCTATGGACACTGGTGAATGAACTTTCCATTCTTTGCTGACCAGAAAAGGCAATAGAGCTATCATTTACAGCTGATGGCTTAGTAGATGCCAGCCAACACACAATGCCCACACAAGGTGTTGATACCTCCAATGACAACCAGCAGCAAGTAGTGTATGCTGTGGCAACTACT
>NW_013798315.1:0-565 GCF_000517525.1 Limulus polyphemus | reverse complement strand
ATGGTATTCTTCACCGGGGATGGGAAAGTGACGACCTAGCAAACTGTTATACCGAGAAAGTTACGGGAAGTTGTGCTGCATCAATTCCTTGATAGTTTAACAGGATGACATCTCGGAGTTAAGAAAACATTGAGTCACTATGGTAGAGATTTTGCTGGATGGGTATGAGACAAGATGTGGAAGAATGGTGCAGAACCTGTAGTACATGTTGTGCTAAAAGATGACCCAAGCATAAGGGACGTGCTTCAATGAAGTTATATCAAGTTGGTGCACCAATGTAAAAAGTGGCCGTTGACATTGCTGGTCCTTTGCTCCAAACTCGTGCTGGAAACAGGTACATTTGTGTGGTAATGGATTATTTCACAAAGTGATCTTAGGCATATGCAATACCAAATCAGGAAGCTACAACTGTAGCTTCGGCTATTACTGATTTCTTCTTCAGATTACGTATGCCATACGAACTGCATTCTGATCAAGGCCGTAACTTTGAATCAGCTGTGTTCCATGAATGCTGCAAGTTGTTTGGCATACGAAAGACCAGAACAACATCACTTCACCCACAGTC
>NW_013798314.1:0-565 GCF_000517525.1 Limulus polyphemus | reverse complement strand
TTTACGTAATAGACAAAGGATGTCTACACGTAAAGGTAATATGCAAAAGACCCTAGGGTTAGACCGTTAGATAACAGGCGTGACTGTCGGAAGGAGAGGAGGCAATGACGTCATAGTTCCATGAATTTGCCCCACAGGGTATCTTAGGGGAGCATTAACATCATGGTTCCATAAAAGAGGGCGTGTTTGTAGGTGACATCGCAAGTACATCATCATCAGATATCTCAACATGTAATTACGTCATCAAAAGTGTAGTTTTCACTTGTATAGGTAACTATATATAATAAAAGTTATTTAAAAGTTACGTAAAACAGATATTTGAACAAGACAGTTAACATAGCTGATCGTGTTTTCATTTAATAATTAATTTTCATGTGTCAAACGTTTCGAATACTTTACAAGTAAGACTATTATTTTAACGAGACAACGATTATAACATAACTGATACTTTGTACAAGCCCGCATTAAGGTAGTTTGAGACCCTGACGCACTTATTTTTATGACGCCCCTTGAATAGGGTACCAGCAAATTTCAAGTTAAATATAATTAATACATACTAAGTTAA
>NW_013798313.1:0-584 GCF_000517525.1 Limulus polyphemus | reverse complement strand
TACCTTGTGACTGCAGATCAATTACTCACTACTTACACACACACACTGTTGCGTCACGCCATCACCCTCTTATATATATACCACACTACCCTATATCTAGTAAATGCTAGGGCATTCACGAAGGAACAAGATAGTTCTAGAAACGTGGCATGACTCTAGTCCCGTGACCTCGCTGACGCAACAATATAAACATAATAATGGTTTTCAGTGGGAACCTTCTAACTAGGTGTTTTTACGGACGCTAATAAATTCGTTGCATGGTTTTCTTCGACATCTCCATGCACTTCGCTCTGGTAGGAATTTTAGAACCATCTTGTGCTTTCGGCGACAAAATTTCTCTCCTGGAATAATTTTGTACTCTTGAAGAAATCTTATTGCCGATTCTTCTGACTGCAAGTCTGTTAATTTTTTTTCTAATAGAAAGCGGTGCATGAAGTACTTCTTAAAGGTGAACCATTCTAGTCCATGTTTTTACCAGTATTTCTTAAAGATGAACCATTCTAGTCCATATTTTTACCAGTACTTCTTAAATATGAGCCATTCTAGTCCATGTTTTTACCAGTACTTCTTGAAGATGAGCCATT
>NW_013798312.1:0-710 GCF_000517525.1 Limulus polyphemus | reverse complement strand
CTGTCCTAGGGTATTTATTAGCTAAAATAAAAATAGTCTATTAGTTTTTATCATGGCCAAGAGCTAATGTAACGCTTCTTACTTGTGTTGTTCTAGAGTGTTTATTAGCTGGACTAAAAATGGGCCATGATAAAAACTAATAGATAGGAGCTAATGTAACGTTTCTTACTTGTGTTGTTCTAGAGTGTTTATTACTGAGTAGAAAAAGCACCTATCAGTTTTTATCATGCGCAAGAGGTGAAGTAATGTATCTGAGTGGAAGCTTGGAGTATTATAACTAAATGAAATATGTGAAAAGCATACCTAATTCAATAGTTAACTAACGGTTTTAGCATCGAACTAAGTTAAAACAATTAACTAAGATATGGACAGAGCGAAGAAGAAAATTGTTTTATCGCATGTAGTGATGTAAAGAGGTCAGCTGACTTAAAGAATCACGTAGACTTTGAATAAAACGCGTGTTTTTCCTTCTATTTGATGTTGTCTATATTTGAGAAGATCCATTATCCTATTACCATCCTCTAGAGATTGTAAGTTTCTGTGCTTCACTAAATGTTGTACTAGCACAATACCCACTGGTAAGATCAGAGATTGTTAGTTCCTGTGCTTCACTAAATGTTGTACTAGCACAATACCCACTGGTAAGACCAGAGATTGTTAGTTCCTGTGCTTCACTGATTGTTGTACTAGCACAATACCCACTGGTAAGA
>NW_013798311.1:0-565 GCF_000517525.1 Limulus polyphemus | reverse complement strand
GCACAAATACTCCATGAACACCTAGGTGTAACTTTTGTTACCGAATTTATAACCACCATACTCACCTTTAGCCTTAACTTGTTACAACTACTCTATGAACACATAGGTGTAACTCCAGTTACCGAATTAATAACCCCTATACTCATCTGTAGCGTTATTTGGTACAACTACTCCAGGAACACTTAAGTTTAACTCTAGTTACCGAATTTATAACCCCATACTCATCGTTAGCGTTATTTGGTACAACAACTCCACGAACACCTATGTGTAACTATTGTTACCGAATTTGTAACCCATATTCATCTTTAGCGTTATTTGGTACAACAACTCCACGAACACCTAGGTGTAACTCTACTTACCGAATTTGTAACCACCATACTCATCTGTAGCGTTATTTGGTACAACAACTCCACGAATACCTAAGTGTAACTCTAGTTACCGAATTTATAACCACCATACTTATCGTTAGCGTTATTTGGTACAACAACTCCAAGAACACCTAGGTGTAACTCTACTTACCGAATTTGTAACCACCATACTCATCTGTAGCGTTATTTGGTACAAC
>NW_013798310.1:0-563 GCF_000517525.1 Limulus polyphemus | reverse complement strand
CCAAAGGCCAACCACCCTGTTAGAAAACTAAAACTGTCGTAGCTGAAGATGACTCGCACCATGCCAAAATTTATACTTGTATTCCCTAGTCCTACTATTCTCACTGTTAAAAGTATGATGCATCAACACTATTGCAACCTTAATCTTAAACACCTCAATCAGATCCCCCCTAACTCCTCTTTTTTCAAGAGAAAACAGTTTGAGAGATTTCAGCCTCTCCTTCTATGACAACCCCTCCATCCCAGCCACCATTCTAGTAACCCTTTCCAACAATTCAATGTCTTTCCTAAGGTAAGGAGCCCAAGACTGATCATAATATTCCAAATGTGGCCTAACCAGTGACCTATACAACGAAATTATAACCTCTTTAGACTTGTATTCAATACATCTGTAGATACAACCTAAAATCCTATTTGCCCTACCACTAGTAACAGCACACTGCTTGGATGGTTTTAGAGACTAATCGACTGTTACACTAAGATCCTTTTCCTTCATAACACTATTAAGGTTATTCTCATCCAAGTTATGCTTATAATTTAAGTTATGATAACCCACATGCATTA
>NW_013798309.1:0-566 GCF_000517525.1 Limulus polyphemus | reverse complement strand
ATTTATTTTTTCTTGCTGAATTTGCCTTTGTAGCTCTTCAGCAATGACACTTTGAAGACGAATTCGGCGCTCAATTTCTTTCCAAGCAGCAAATGACTCACGATGACTGTCATTAATTTCATGGGCATTTAACTTTTCAATTTTTTTTCCACTTAGAGAATCCACCCTGTATTTTGATAGCAAGCTGACTGTCGGACGTCATACATGTAGATGAAAAAAGAAGACAACAAAAGCAGTATGCTGCTTTATGTAGAGGTGAATACACCAATCAGGAACGATTGACCTCTTGTTCATTCATAAGGCGTCGTTTGAACCAAAATGCAGTCATAGATCGCTTATCTTTGGCATCAAATATACCTTCTTTATGTTGAAATTCATGTGCTCCAACTTTAACAATCTGTGTGTGATGTGCATGTGTTACAACTGCTGAGCCTGTTGTAGTGAACCTCATAAATCCAATATCCCTGTGTGTTAAAATATTTATTAGGTCATCCTCTTTTAGCTTAGCAACACTAATCTGTGGATTTATTTCTGAAAAAGTGTAATCCTCTTGTTTATCATTATTG
>NW_013798308.1:0-1110 GCF_000517525.1 Limulus polyphemus | reverse complement strand
AGTTGCATTCCTTGCTTTAACATTGAGGGGCTCTACCTCCTGGCACCCACCCAACAATGTCCCTTCCTTAAGTGTCTGCTAGCATTTAGAGAAATTGGCCACTGTTATAGGTACTACTTGACGACCCGCTACAAGTGACCTTCCGATCTTCAAATCCGCTGGCTTGGATGGGTCTTCCACTGCTTCTACAAGCATTGGGCTCCCATGGAGATGTTCTTTTATCCTACCCCAAATTATATTCTCTGACATAGGGGGTATTGTAGTTGATTTAAGTGCTGTGACATGCAGATCAACGGATGTAGCAACACTTACTGGAGTCTTTGTTGTTTCCAATCGTCATTTTATCGAAGTCAACCACACACTTCCTCGGTAATAGACAGTCCAATCCTAATATGCATTGGTCTTCAATGTCAGCCAAGTATACTTTCTGTCTGTTCTTCATGCTCACGAGCTCGATAGTTACCCACAATGGTCCCCACAACCTTGCAGAATGTCCTGTCACACCACAGAGCTTCTGTACAGCTTCTGGTACTCCTTTGTTATCCAGCATTTTGATGCTCACAAGGGTTTGCTGAGATGCAGAATCTATGACAAAGTTGCACTTTGGCCATCCAGCTTCCCTGTCACGTAGATACTATGTGTGCTTGCCATTTTACACTTAACTGTTAGGACTTTCACGATGGAGGTTGATGGGCGTCCCTTAGCACCAACCACTACTGGTTTCTCCGATACTGAATTATTGGTAGTATTCTTCTAACACCGTCTCTTCATATGTCTTTGCTCTCCACAGTTCCAACAACCTTTCAGGGTAGCAGATTTTCCTGCCGTGACATCTTCCCTGTGTTGAAGTTGCCTGCATTGAGCTCTCTTGTGCCTTTGTTTGTTATTGTGCCAGCAAAGTCCCTCTAACCTCTCTCTAAGCTGCCCTTTTCTGGCCTTGAATCATGATGACTGTACCAACCTGGATACTTCTATGCTGGTCTTAATGTAAGATTCAAATTCAAGAGCTCTGACTATTGCATTCTGCGTTGTAGAGGGGTGTGCTTGCTTTTCTTGTTTCTTCAGTTGTGGACTGTCCAAGGCATCTCCGAACTGATCCCTCAGCAACAA
>NW_013798307.1:0-838 GCF_000517525.1 Limulus polyphemus | reverse complement strand
GTTCACTACAAATAAATACTTTGTGTACTTGTCTTCATTCTTTATGTTCACAAATCAAATATAACTACTTAGGTTTTTTTAACAATCTACTTGCTTCTTCACAGTTCACAGAATACACAAATCAAATATAACTACTTAGGTTTTTTAACAATCTACTTGCTTCTTCACAGTCCACAGAATACACAAATCAAATATAACTCAGGATTTTGCTTTTATTCAACAAAGAGCAACAGTAGAAATGGCATCATTTATCAAGTCTGTATTAAAGATGTGTGTATTCTGTGGACTGTGAAGAAGCAAGTAGATTGTTAAAAACCCTAAGCTATTTTTGATTTGTGTATTCTGTGAACTGTGAAGAAGCAAGTAGATTGTTAAAAAAACCTAAGTAGTTATATTTGATTTGTGTATTCTGTGAACTGGGAAGAAGCAAGTAGGTTGTTAAAGATCCTGAGTTATATTTGACTTCTGTATTCTGTGGACTGTGAAGAAAGTAGATTGTTAAGAATGACAAGTAGGTTTTCCTAGCACTTTACACATGGACACAAAAAGTTTTTTGAAAAATTCACACAGTGTATTAATATATTTATCAATAGGAATGCTAATGTATTTTCAGTTTAATAATCTTACTAAATATGGATGACAAACTACAGTTTCTTTTCTCTGTAGATGATTCAAACCATGAAACAAGCTGTCCTTCTCTTTACTCCCACAGACATTTTCATGATTGTAATTTTAGAACTTTTGATATTTTCATCAACTGAGATTTAAGAGACTTATTGTATTATATATTTTAGACAACCTTTAACAAATGTAGTATTACATCCAAACAATTTCCAAC
>NW_013798306.1:0-341 GCF_000517525.1 Limulus polyphemus | reverse complement strand
TATTTTGATACACATACGGACACTTAACATACATAAATTACATAAACAGGAACATATAGGATTATGTTTACTAGCAGAGACCCGCAAAACATTCCCGGCCAAATTAGTATCTTTATCGTAACAGTACTTCTTTAAATATAACATTTCTAGCACAATACAATCGAATTGTAATCGTAGACAACGAAATGTGTAAATCCACTTGTATATAAGCCGTACTTTATAAAACTTTAATTTATGTTAGGTCTAAGTTCGATAAAGAGATAAATTAACACTGTAACCTGTGTGCGTTTTTTTTTTACTTTAGTTTAGTTAGGACTAAACTTTACTGTACTTAATACTAA
>NW_013798305.1:0-800 GCF_000517525.1 Limulus polyphemus | reverse complement strand
TGGTTATAAATTCGGTAACTAGAGTTACACCTAAGTGTTCATGGAGTAGTTGTACCAAGTAAGGCTAAAGATGAGTATGGTGGTTATAAATTCGGTAACTAGAGTTAAACCTAAGTTTTCATGGAGTAGTTGTAATCAACTTTAGCCTTACTTGGTACAACTACTCAATGAACACCTAGGTGTAACTCTATTTGCAGAATATATAACCACCATACTCATCTTTAGTCTTACTTGGGTATGGTGGTTATAAATTCGGAAACTGGAGTTAAAATAGGTGTTCGTGGAGCTGTTCTTCCAAATAACGCTAAAGATGAGTATGGGGTTACACATTCAATAACTAGAGTTACACATAGGTGTTCATGGAGTAGTTGTTCAATGTAAGGCTAAAGATGAGTATGATGATTATAAATTCGGTAGCTAGAGTTACACCTAGGTGTTCATGGAGCAGTTGTACCAACTAAGGCTAAAGATGAATTTGGTGGTTATAAATTCGGTAACTAGAGTGACACCTAAGTGTTTATGGAGTAGTTGTACCAAGTAAGGTTAAAGATGAGTTTGGTGGTTATAAATTCTGTAACTAGTGTTACACCTAGGAGTTTATGGAGTAGTTGTACCAAGTAAGACTAAAGATGAGTATGGTGGTTATATATTCTGCAAATAGAGTTACACATAGGTGTTCATTGAGTAGTTGTACAAAGTAAGGCTAAAGTTGAGTATGGTGGTTATAAATTCGGTAACTAGAGTTAAAATAGGTGTTCGTGGAGCTGTTCTTCCAAATAACGCTAAAGATGAGTATGGAG
>NW_013798304.1:0-563 GCF_000517525.1 Limulus polyphemus | reverse complement strand
ATAAGCCTCGTGGAGCGACGTTAACAGTAACTATAAACAACGATAAGCCTCATGGAGCTACGTTAACAGTAACTATAAACAACGATAGGCCTCATGGAGCGACGTTAACAGTAACTATAAACAACAATAAGCCTCATGGAGCACGTTAACAGTAACTATAAACAACGATAGGCCTCATGGAGCTACGTTAACAGTAACCAACAGAGTGATTTCGAAGCACTATAACAATTATGATCATTTCTTGGTTACCTTGGTTACTCCGGAACCAGTACCTAGCGATGAAATGCTGTAGAACTGATTGATAAGCTAGTACCGGTGATGAGGCTGAAGTGGGCTAAATAAAACACTGATGAGGTTACACTCTACATACTGTGGGCATGTATAATACAGGCAGTTGAAAGGAAATGAAACAAATTTTGGAACATTTCTTTAGGTGCAGTGGCTACACGGGGGGCTAAGGCACATTTTGGGGTAGCTTCAGCTCCAACAAGTCCCCAACCCCTCTAACCGCCGTCCCCTGCAATTATTCGACCTTCCAGAGTTTCTATCAGAGGCGTACGAAA
>NW_013798303.1:0-565 GCF_000517525.1 Limulus polyphemus | reverse complement strand
TGCCAACCTCTCCCTGCGATGGCGATCGTCAAGTGTCGTGCGTTTTGACTTCAGTCCCGCAGATTTTAAACGATTTCTTACTGTTCTGGTTGACAGATTACGACCAGGTAACCACTGCCTTTTAAGACGGGTGCTTGTTGCAAACGGATTTCGTCTGACCAATCTACCAAGGCTCCTATCTTCACGTTGGGTTGTTACAGATGGTCGACCAGATCGAGGACGGTCCTTAAAATTCTGGGTGGCAACATGTTTTCTGACCAAACGGCTGATCACTGTGTAATGATAGCCAAGCTGTCTACCTATCGCCTTGTAGGACATACCAGCGGAATTCATGCCAATAATTTGCCATCTCTGTGCCTCTGATATCCGTCTTCTTGCCATTCTTACTTAAAATGATTTTGCATTCAGAAATTCGGGACTTAAATACGGATTTGATGCACGAGAAAATAGTGCATATCGGACGTGAAGAAGGGAGCAAGTTGCACGTGGGGAAAAAAAACGCGCCTGATTTAAATGTCACACCTGAACGCTCACATCCTTTTAATTATGTTTGAAATTATGAACA
>NW_013798302.1:0-831 GCF_000517525.1 Limulus polyphemus | reverse complement strand
TATTAGCCTTGCATATTATAGAGAAATTTGATAGTATAGGTTGATGTCCTGTTTCTTCAATATGTTGGCGTATAGAGGAAACACTGGGGTTACTCAATTTGTTTTTGCGTTTTGATGGAAATCCCGGTATGTTCACATGTCTCCCGACTAGAAGTAAGGAGGCCATTGGACCTGCTGTCTATTGCCCAGCTGACCCAAGTATGCCTAAAACCATGATGAGAGTATCCGACGTTTCCTGCTCAAACCCTATGTAAGTAACTATTGCTGTCCCTATCAGAATCGAATAATGTCGTTAACATTTGGATGTACAAAGTTTAATATTAAGTTATGTCTGAGCAGATTTCAATCATTGTATTAAACAATTCAAAGGTATCTTCGTAGCAAGTCAAAAATTATAGGTCTTTAACATTGAAAGTATAAATGCTTCCTGCTCTTGATGACAAGTAAAGAAAAAAAAGCAGTAACATATTCCAATCCTAGAAAATTGAAGACCGATTACAAAAATGATAGAAAACAAAGGTGTTTTTAAAAGAAAAAAATAGTTAAAAATACCAACATAAGTATTCAGTAAGTATTAAGTCAATCTTACAAGCTTATGGGAATTAACCGTTGTAAGACTTCATAGCATTATTCAGTTTACACGATTTTATTCAAACCTGAATTCATACAAATGAATTCAACATTTAGTTGTAGGTAAAAGTTTTTCTTGGAAAGATTTGGCTACTTTTGTAGAGATTTTGTATGGTTTTGTGTATTTATCCCTACCTTGTTTCTGTACATTTTGGCATTGCTATCCCCACAACTTTATTTTTTTCAAAATGTTTTTATTAC
>NW_013798301.1:0-613 GCF_000517525.1 Limulus polyphemus | reverse complement strand
TTATTTCTTGATTAATTACTACCACAGGGTACTGAATAGATGGATATTAATATAGATGGATATTAACCAAATATTATATATAGGTTCACTAGTTCGTTACGAAATTACAAGCAAAGTTTCACCATGCTACTCTTCGTTTTAAAAGAGTTATGGCCGGTTTTGCGTTTTATACCAGTACTTCATCAAATTTCAATGGATCTTCTCGAAATTTTTTATGAAGGTTCGTTTCGTCCTTGCGTATTTACAATCCATATACAAACTTTGTAGTGTTAGTTTTGCGATTTGTATGGTCGTTTATGTTACTTCTTTATTATCTTCTCTGAAATCGTATGTGTAGTGCAGTAAAGCTATTTGGAACTACTTATTTCTCGATTTATTACTACCACAGGGTACTGAATAGATGGATATTAACCAAATATTATATATAGGTTCACTAGTTTGTTCCGAAATTACATGCAAAGTTTCACCATGCTACTCTTCGTTTTTAGGGAGTTATGGCAGGATTTGCGTTTCGTACCAGTATTTCATTAAATTTCAACGGATTTTCTCGAAATTTTTTATGAAGGTTCGTTTCGTCCTTACGTATTTATGTGCACATCTGTAACTTTGTAGT
>NW_013798300.1:0-565 GCF_000517525.1 Limulus polyphemus | reverse complement strand
AGTAGTTAGGCATGTTTGTAAGTCTGTTGTTACTCTGTAGCTTATCTAAGTAGTAGTTAGGCATGTTTGTAAGTCTGTTGTTTCTCTGTAGCTTATCTAAGTAGTAGTTAGGCTTGTTTGTAAGTCTGTTGTTTCTCTGTAGCTTATCTAAAGAGTAGTTAGGCATGTCTGTAAGTCTGTTGTTTCTCTGTAGCTTATCTAAGTAGTATTTAGGCTTGTTTGTAAGTCTGTTGTTACTCTGTAGCTTATCTAAGCATTAGTTAGGCTTGTTTATAAGTCTGTTGTTACTCTGTAGCTTATCTAAGTAGTATTTAGGCTTGTTTATAAGTCTGTTGTTACTCTGTAGCTTATCTAAGCATTAGTTAGGCTTGTTTATAAGTCTGTTGTTACTCTGTAGCTTATCTAAGTAGTAGTTAGGCTTGTTTGTAAGTCTGTTGTTACTCTGTAGCTTATCTAAGTAGTAGTTAGGCTTGTTTGTAAGTCTGTTGTTACTCTGTAGCTTATCTAAGTAGTAGTTAGGCTTGTTTGTAAGTCTGTTGTTACTCTGTAGCTTATCTAAGTAGTA
>NW_013798299.1:0-826 GCF_000517525.1 Limulus polyphemus | reverse complement strand
TTAAGACATGGGAAAAATACATCATCACGATGATTATACCTTACTTTATTAAGACATGGATAATATACATAGACACGATGATTATATTATACTTTATTAAGACATGGGTAAAATACGTAGACACGATAATTTTTATCATACCCCCATACTTTATTAGGACATTTGTAAAATACATCAACACGATGATTATACCATAATTTACTAAGACATGGGAAAATACATCATCACGATGATTATACCTTACTTTATTAAGACATGGATTAAAATACATAGACACGATGATTATATTATACTTTATTAAGACATGGGTAAAATACTTAGACACGATAATTTTAACATACCTTATTAAGACATGGGTAAAATACATCAGCACGATGATTTTACCATTTTTTATTAAGAAATTTGTAAAATACATCAACACGATGATTATATCATAATTTACTAAGACATGGGAAAAATGCATCATCACGATGATTATACCTTACTTTATTAAGACGTTTGTAAAATACATCAACAAGATGATTATACCTTACTTTATTAAAACATAGACAAAATACATAGACACGATGATTATACCATACTTTATTAAGACATGGGTAAAATACATTATCACGATGATTATACTTTACTTTATTAACTCATAGATATTAAACATAAACACGATGATTATACCATACTTTATTAAGATATGGATAAAATACGTAGACACGATGATTATACAATACTTTATTAAGACATGGGTAAAATACACCAACGCGATGATTTTACCAAACTTTATTAAGAAATTTGTAAAATACATCAACACGATGATTATATCATAATTTAC
>NW_013798298.1:0-654 GCF_000517525.1 Limulus polyphemus | reverse complement strand
CCAAGAACAGAGTAGATAACACTCTTTAATATTTGTGTGCTTTTGTCACCAGGTTTTCATATTTTGCTATCTCAGTCATGTCTGTTCTGAGTGTAGGTTTGTTACAGCCAACCTTCCTGAGGAAGATTACACATGATGATGATGACAGGGAAAAAAAGAAAAGAAGTGTTGTTGACAAGCAACAAAGGATGCAGGTAAATAATTTAACAACATTTGGATGTGTTGTATAAATAGGTCTATATTTTATAAGTCTAAGATACATGTATTTCATATAGCCTTTGCACACGGAGTTCCTGTCCATACGGTACATGATTCCAGCAACTTTTTTACTCATTTACTCACACTAATTGTTTTTTAAATTTCTCATCAAAACACTGTTCCTCTGTGTTGCTGGTGTTCATGTTTATGGGTAACACTGTTGAATGCTGTGTATTTAGTGTTTGTAGGCTATTCATTTACAAGCATTTTATGAATTATTTAACTAATAGGTGTGACATTGTGACAATACACATTACAATACATTTATAATCATTATTTTGTAGATCTTAGATAATGTTATTGGGCAAGGTGAGCCATCACATTCCGATAACAGAAAGTGAAGGTGAAATTACAGAGATTTAGAGCTTCTGCATTAAAGCCATTTAAAATTGGAAG
>NW_013798297.1:0-564 GCF_000517525.1 Limulus polyphemus | reverse complement strand
CACAAGATTTAACGATACTGTGTATTGTCAATAAGAGGACACAAGATTTAACGATACTGTGTACTGTCAATAAGAAGGCACAAGATTTAACGATACTGTGTACTGTCAATAAAAGACACAAGATTCAACGATACTGTGTACTGTCAATAAGAAGACACAAGATTTAACGATACTGTGTACTGTCAATAAAAGACACAAGATTCAACGATACTGTGTACTGTCAATAAGAAGACACAAGATTTAACGATACTGTGTACTGTCAATAAGAAGACACACGTTTTGACGATACTGTGTACTGTCAATAAGAAGACACACGATTTAGCAATACTGTGTACTGTCAATAAGAAGACACAAGATTTAACGATATTGTGTACTGTCAATAAGAAGACACAAGATTTGACGATACTGTGTACTGTCAATAAGAAGACACAATATTCAACGATAATGTGTACTATCAGTAAGAAAACACAAGATATAACAATAATGTGTCCTGTCAATAAGAAGACACAAGATTTTACGATACTGTGTACATTCAATAAGAAAACACAAGATTTAACGATACTG
>NW_013798296.1:0-565 GCF_000517525.1 Limulus polyphemus | reverse complement strand
TAATACAGTGAGGAAACTACTGAAGAACCCTTAGTGACAATAATGCAGTGAAGAAACTACTGAAGAACCCTTACTTAGTGACAATAATACAGTGAGGAAACTACTGAAGAACCCTCGCTTATTCACATTATTACAATGAAAAGACTGTTAACGACATTATTTTGTTTTATAAATGTAGATACTTAAAAATACAAACGATTATTTTGAGATTACAGGTTACATAGTTTATGAATCTTTTGGTAACTACATATATACATTGTATCGTTGGATATATTGCATTTTAAATGTTATTTTCAAATATTTAAAATTTACTATTTGCATTTCTTGGAAATGTTGAGGTCTTGAAAAACTTGGCAGTGTTTCAATTTTATAAACCACTGACGTGTATCATATTAATTATTTATATCTGAAAAACTAGTGCAACAGTGCCCAACTTAGCAGTGTTTTAATTTTATAAACCACTAACGTGTATCATATTAATTATTTATATCTGAAAAACTAGTACAACAGTGCTCAACTTGGCAGTGTTTTAGTTTTATAAACCACTGACGTGTATCATATTACT
>NW_013798295.1:0-564 GCF_000517525.1 Limulus polyphemus | reverse complement strand
AATGAAGCCACTGGATACATTCCAGGCAAGCTGAAGTTTGGTTGGGAACTTCGGTTGCCAGTGGACCTGATAACAGGACGCCCACCTTACGAAGAGTTGCCTGAAAATGTGCCAGAATTCGTGAAAGTGTTATCTGAAAGGATGGATGATATTCATCATGAAGTGCGTTCAAACTTAAAAACATCTGCTGATTCGATGAAGCTTTGTTATGATAAGAAATCTACTGAAGTCATCTTTGTACCAGGAGACAAGGTGTGGTTGTATAATCCCAGGAAGACCAAAGGGAAGTCTCCTAAGTTGTCTTCTCCATGGGAAGGCTCATATGACATAATGGATCGTCTCTTAGACGTGACCTTCCGAATAAAATGTGGTCGGCGAGGTAAGCCAAAGGTGGTGCATGCCAACAGGCTTTGGCGTTATCACGGTCCAGGACATTTCAGTTGGAACGAAATGAACAACAGAACAAATGACGCTGCTGAAGACGTATCACCTGAAAAAGCCACTGTTGAAGATGAAACTCTACTCGGTTTTGAGAAGGGAAACAGTGAAGCCCTTGATGAAGTT
>NW_013798294.1:0-563 GCF_000517525.1 Limulus polyphemus | reverse complement strand
CCTGTTGGCATGCACCGCTTTTGGCTTACCTCGCCGACCACATTTTATCCAGAAAGTCATGTCTGAGAGACGATCCACTATGTCATATGGGCCTTCCCATGGAGAAGACAACTTAGGAGACTTCCCTTTGGTCTTTCTGGGATTATACAACCACACCTTGTCTCCTGGTACAACGCTGACTTCAGTAGATCTCTTATCATAAGTTAACTTCATCGAATCAGCAGACGTTTTCAAGTTTGAACGCACTTGATGGTGAATATCTTCCATCCTTTCTGATAACACGTTCACAAACACTAACAAATTCTCAGGCAACTCTTCGTAAGGTGGGCGTCCCTTATGCTTGGGTACCCTTTTTGCACTACATTTACTGCATGTTCTGCACCGTTCTTCCATATCTTGTCTCATACCTATCCAGTAAAAGCTTTGTCGTAGGTGCATTCTTAATTCCGAGATGTCCTCCTGTTAAATTATCATGGGATTGACGCAGTACAACTTCCCGTAACTTCCTCGGTATAACTGTTTGCCAAGTCGTCACTTTCCCATTTGTAGTTTCCCATCTCCGT
>NW_013798293.1:0-560 GCF_000517525.1 Limulus polyphemus | reverse complement strand
GTCACACTGCTAGAAACACCCAAAAGTTGCAGGAAGAAAATGGTATCCAGAAGTTGCCCTGGCCGAGCCAATCTCGTGACATGAACCCCATCAAAAACCTCTGGGCTATACTCGACCGGCAAGTCAAAAAACAACAAAAAAAACCATCTTCGAAGAGCGATCTACTCCAAATTTTGAAGCAAGAGTGAGCGAAAATCCCACAATCTAAAACTGACAAGATGATTCTCACGATGACCCGAAGGATCAACGAACTCCACGAAGCGAAAGGAAGATCTACTAGATATTAATTAAATTATAAATATATCAATTCATGTGAATATGATTGAAAAATTTCATTTTTTCTGAAAAGGTGGTGTCTATTTACTTGTGACCACGCTGTGTATATATTGTTCACTCTTACGTTCAGGGTTTTATGTCACAAATTGTGCTAAATGCTATTGAGTTAAATTCAACCTAAAATGCACCTTCTGAGCACATGCGCTTAGCGGCCAGGATTTATAGCCGTCCATAATTTTGAATTACTGACCGGGTAAAGGGTAGCCAGCCAGTAGCTCTCTGAA
>NW_013798292.1:0-565 GCF_000517525.1 Limulus polyphemus | reverse complement strand
AATGTACACACAACAATACAATTATTACAAATAGTTATTACAAACAATGATTTATATACAAAAATTTCACAAACTTACAAGCAATATAAAATAGTCTTTCTAGTTTGGAACTTCCTTGATGTCTTATCAAAGGTTCACGATGAGCGAGTTAATTACGAGTTGATGTAGGTACAGTTCGCTTAGTAGGGAGCTAGCTAACCCTGTAGTTTCCGCTGATCACACGCCGATTACAGGTCGAGTTTCACCGATGGCGTTAGGTAATGTTTTCGTAAAAGTACTAATGTCCGATATGAATCCATTAAAGTTAAATGAGTTGTATTAAATGAGTTCGAACTTTGTAAAGGTTCCTGGTCAAATATCTGAAGTTTTCCGACTGGTAAGCGTTATAACAATCACAGTTATACCTTCCGAAGTTTATAGCACACTGACTATAGCGAACTAATAATAGATACTCCTCTTTTGGCGCGTCAGATTGGTTTTATTTATAGGCGTGTATATGTTTCCTAGAAATTTCAGTTTTACGTAACAGTATTGACGCTAACACCGGTATTTATGTACACACATA
>NW_013798291.1:0-849 GCF_000517525.1 Limulus polyphemus | reverse complement strand
AGGCATCCCACGAGAGTGTGCTTTAAGGAAGACTTTGTGAAGTGAAGCCATCATCCCAAAAATGGATTTCTTTGGAGATAGGTATGGAAGACTGAAAAATATGAAAACAAACTCCAAGGTTTGTAAAGCTACAGAAAAAAAGCTAAAGTGTTCCTTGAACTGTGTTGAATGTAAATTCAAATTCTCAGATGCACCATATACTGTGCTAGTATTAAATGAGATTTTGAGTTGTGTATGAGTCATCCAAGATAAGTAGCCAGCAGGGTGGTCACCTGAATGTGAAACTTAATGGAAGAAATGGTAGGAATAAGCCAAATGGCCATGTAAAACTAAAAATCAATGTCAAGTGAATGAACAAAAACAACAACAAAAAACAGAAAATTAGACAACTTAACTATCCATACAGAGTCATTTTATGCAACTGACCTTGTAACCACAAAGTAATCATCAAAGTTTCCATACTATAACTTTTAATATGTTTTGTGTATCTTCACAAAATTTTGCTGAAAGTTTTCAGTAAACATCAAGTCGTTTGTACACGAAAAACCAGATTTTTTAATTAAGTATTTTTACTAAACATTTCTCCATGATTATACGGAGTCAAAATGTTGAGTGCAAAGTGATCTTCATGTTAAGACTAAAAATACTTTTCTTCAACTTAAAATTGTCAAATTTCATTTGTGTAATCTCCAAAACCTCCTAACTAAATATCAAAGGTTTTTTTATTTTATCTGTTATTTTCACTATCCTAACTCTATACAGAGTTGTTCAATTTGACTGACCTCACAACTGCCATTAAAAGAACAATATACATCTAAATTACCCTTTTCTAATTTCTAGAATAACTGC
>NW_013798290.1:0-565 GCF_000517525.1 Limulus polyphemus | reverse complement strand
GGTTCACTTTGTGAGTCAGCTACCCTGGTAAGAACCTCCTTCTTACAGTTTACTTTGTCAGTCAGCTTCCCTGGTAAGAACCTCCTTCTTACAGTTTACTTTGTCAGTCAGCTACCCTGGTATGAACCTCCCTTTTATAGTTTACTTTGTCAGTCAACTACTCATGTAAGAACCTCCTTCTTACAGTTCACCTTGTGAGTCAACTACTCATGTAAGAACCTCCTTCTTACAGTTTACTTTGTAAGTCAGCTACCCTGGTAAGAACCTCCTTCTTACAGTTTACTTTGTCAGTCAGCTACCCTGGTAAGAACCTCCTTCTTACAGTTTACTTTGTCAGTCAGCTACCCTGGTATGAACCTCCCTTTTATAGTTTACTTTGTCAGTCAACTACTCATGTAAGAACCTCCTTTTTACAGTTCACCTTATGAGTCAACTACTCATGTAAGAACCTCCTTCTTACAGTTTACTTTGTGAGTCAGCTACTCATGTAAGAACCTCCTTCTTACAGTTTACTTTGTGAGTCAGCTACTCATGTAAGAACCTCCTTCTTATAGTTTACTTTGTC
>NW_013798289.1:0-564 GCF_000517525.1 Limulus polyphemus | reverse complement strand
TTATGTTGGTAGTCCTCTGTGTCTGTTTACTTCTTCTGTTAATCTATACACGTTGCTAACAGTTTATGTAGTGTTTCCTTTGTGTTTGTTTACTTCCTCTATTAATCTATACACGTTGCTAACAGTTTACGTAGTGTTTCCTCTGTGTCTGTTTACTTCCTCTGCTAATCTATACACGTTGCTATCAGTTTATGTAGTGTTTCCTCTGTGTCTGTTTACTTCCTTTGCTAATCTATACACGTTGCTAACAGTTTATCTAGTGATTCCTCTGTGTCTGTTTACTTCTTCTGGTAATCTATACACTAGCAATCGATGTGTTCGAAGGAAAACGAAGTTTGATTATCAACAAGATTACGACACTTATGATAAACAACATGTCCCCTTTTTGTCAATAAACAATGTTGTTTATCATAAGTGTCGTAATCTTGTTTATAACCCATACACGTTGCTAACAGTTTATGTTGGTAGTCCTCTGTGTCTGTTTACTTCCTCTGCTGATCTATACACGTTGCTAACAGTTTATGTAGTGTTTCCTTTGTGTCTGTTTACTTCTTCTGTTAATCC
>NW_013798288.1:0-566 GCF_000517525.1 Limulus polyphemus | reverse complement strand
TGCTAGTTTAAGTAATTCATCAAAACGACTACTTTATAAAGTTTTTTCAACAGATTTTAAAACATTCAGATTTGGATCTGCTCTTTTTCCCGACTGAAAATAATTTACTTTTTTCAGCCATATTTCACAGAATCGCAGTAAATTTGAGAGCTTATAACGCTAAAAATCGAAGTTTGGTCCCTGCAATGGCATAGCGCAGATAGGCTGTTGGGCAGCTTTTTGCTTCGACAAATAAACAGTTCTCAGTGCAAGAAAGCCCTGCAGTGTTTGTTTGTTTGAAGTTAAGAACAAAGCTACACAATGGGCTATCTGTGCTCTTCTCACCACGGGGTAGGGCGCTCGACTCGCAACGTGAGGGTCGCGGGTTCAAATCCCCGTCCCACCAAACATGCTCACCCTTCCAGCCGTGGGAACGTTATAATGTGACGGTCAATCCCACTATTCTTTGGTAGAAGAGTAGCCCAAGCTGCTTTTCCTCTAGTCTTTCACTGCTAAATTAGTACCGAAACCCGGTTTTTAGGGTTTTAAGTCCGCAGACATACCGCTGCGCCACTGGGGGGGGGGAC
>NW_013798287.1:0-562 GCF_000517525.1 Limulus polyphemus | reverse complement strand
GGTGAAGTGCAATCAAAAAAAACCTTATTAGTAAGGTGAAGTGCAATCAAAAAAACCTTATTAGTAAGGCGAAGTACAATCAAACAAACCTTATTAGTAAGGTGAAGTACAATCAAACAAGCCTTATTAGTAAGGTGAAGTACAATCAAACAAACCTTATTAGTAAGGTAAAGTACAATCAAACAAACCTTATTAGTAAGGCGAAGTACAATCAAAGAAACCTTATTAGTAAGGCGAAATACTATCTTGTTCTTTACTCCAGTTCCTCAGCTCTTCTCAGGTTGTCTTGAGGGCTCTAGAGACAAGTTTGTAAAAATATACTTCTTAATTAAACAAAGACGAAAATGTTAACTTCATCTTTCGGAACTGAAATATAAACAAACTCTGAAACATTATTTATGTTTCTTTTATTTTACATATAACTATTGTTAGTTCTTATTCAATTTTCATCACAATATTTGCCACTGAAATTTCATTTACCCATGCCTTATTACACCAGATAGATTTTTCCAGCTGCTCCTCGTTTATTCGGCATGCACACTCAAAGCATTCTTTTTTTTTA
>NW_013798286.1:0-564 GCF_000517525.1 Limulus polyphemus | reverse complement strand
TATCTACAGTTATTATGTTTTGTATTTTGTTTGTTTTAGACGAATCTTTCTCTAATTTCTTAAATTTAGTTTCTACTTTTAAATTATCTTGAAATTTATTAATACAATGTTTTAGTTCCATTTAGTTCCATTTTCTTGAATCGAGTTTTTATAGTTATATTTTAATTCTTTTAACAAATTAAGTGCTTCTTGTTCTTTTCGACTTATGTTAAGTAACTTTCTGTGTTCATTGTATTAATGAAAAGATGTCAAGGCCTATTCCTGTTACTTATGTTCTGATACTTTTTAATGATTCATTACTTTTCAGACCAAATATAAACTGTTTTAAGCTAACGTAAAAATATTTCAAACTCTACTAAATAATCTGTATACCTAAGTTTTTAGGTGGTAACTCAAACTATAAACCTTCAGATCATAATAATTTCTTTCCATTATTTAAAACGTGTGTCCTTTCTACAATCAGTACGTTTCTCGTCACTTTAAACTTAACAACTTTTATAACACACGCTATAAATCACAGCGATTCACAATCTCGATATCTTCGCTCTCGACGAGTGCAAAACA
>NW_013798285.1:0-563 GCF_000517525.1 Limulus polyphemus | reverse complement strand
AGTACACAGAATCGTTAAATCTGGTGGCTTGTTATTGATAGTACACAAAATTGTTAAATCTTGTGTCTTCCTATTGATAGTACACAATATCTTAAATCTTGTGTGTTCTTATTGACAGTAAACAGTATTTTTAAATCTCGTATCTTCTTATTGACAGTACACACTATTGTTAAATCTCGTGTTTTCGTATTGACAGTACACAATATCGTTAAATCTTGTGGCTTTTTATTGGCAGTACACTGTATCATTAAATCTTGTGGCTTGTTATTGATAGTACACAGTATTGTTCAATCTTATGGCCTGTTATTTACAGTACAAAGTATTTTTAAATCTTGTGTCTTCTTATTGACAAGACAAAGTATCGTTAAATTATGTGTCTTCTTATTGACAGTACACAGTATCGTTAAATCTTGTGTCTTCTTATTGACATTACAGAGTATTGTTAAAACTTGTGTCTTCTTTTTGACAGTAAACAGTATTGTTAAATCTTGTGTCTTCGTATTGAAAGTACACAGTATTGTTAAATCTTGTGTCTTCTTTTTGACAGTACACAGTATCGTTAA
>NW_013798284.1:0-561 GCF_000517525.1 Limulus polyphemus | reverse complement strand
GGGCTTGATTTGTTCTACTATACCCTTACCACGACCTATGGGCTTGATGTGTTCTACTATACCCTTACCACGATCTATGATCTTGATGTGTTCTACTATACCTTAACCACGACCTATAGGCTTGATGTGTTCTACTATACCCTAACAACGACCTATAGGCTTAATGTGTCCAACTATTCCCTTACCACGACCTATGGGCTTAACGTGTTCTACTATACCTTTACCACGACCTATAGGCTTGGTGTGTTCTACTATACCCTAACCACGACCTATGGGCTTAATGTGTTCTACTGTACCCTTACCAAGACCTATAGGCTTAATGTGTACAACTATACCCTTACCACGACCTATGGGCTTGATGTCTTATACTATACCCTTACCACGATCTATAGGCTTGATGTGTCCTACTATATCCTTACCACGATCTATGGGCTTGATGTGTTCTACTATACCCTTACCACGATCTATAGGCTTGATGTGTCCAACTATACCCTAACCACGACCTATGGGCTTGATGTGTTCTACTATACCCTTACTACGACCTATGGGCTTGATGTGTTC
>NW_013798283.1:0-565 GCF_000517525.1 Limulus polyphemus | reverse complement strand
AGAAATGGCATCTATAACTGTCAAAATTCAATCATACGGATGGAATTTCAAGAAGGGGGGATTTGGTAGCACATTGTTCTTTCCAGTGTTGCGACAGCGGAAGTCACGCGACGCTGGGAGCATGCGCGCTGGAGTTTCTAGAGGCACAGTGACTTATCAGGCACCCTCACGAATGTCACAGGATTTGCTTGATGCCCTCTTTTTTTCTAAATAAGCAGGATAAAATTGAAGAAACAGAATTGAGTCAAGCGAACAGTAGGCACTGTAAGTAAAGTGTGTGAATCGCTTTGAATTATAACGTGTGTTTATAAAAGTAAAGTTAAAGTGACTTTGGAAATTCTGTCTATTGCAAAGTTGTATCGAGAAAGAATAAACTAGTTTTAATTAAGAAAGGACTTGTATCGTTGAAGTTTCTCAGAAAGAATTTCTATGGGAAATTAATATAAAAGCAGAGACGTAACAAACTGGTGTCAGAGAATGGGACTGAACAGAAAAAAAAAAGATGATGGAAACGAAAAGTGGCAAACCAAACTACAGCTTAGCAGATTTGATGGCAGCAATACAA
>NW_013798282.1:0-564 GCF_000517525.1 Limulus polyphemus | reverse complement strand
TTAACACCAGACAGAAAGCTCTGCTTGATATACAAGTAAAGAAAAAACTTGTCAAAAAAGAAGAAAACATAGGGATGGCTAATACCAATCCTTCAAAGACAATGCAAACAAGATAGTATGGATAGCATTTGCATCATCCCTACATAATAGCACAGACACATACTATAGTAGAATGTTAACAGACAAACATTGGATAAATTAAACTCAACTGTGATTGAATAGTTATATATATATATGTGTGTGTGTGTGTGTGTGAGAGAGAGAGAGAGAGAAAGTATTTAACGCTATGCAATCCCTCAAATTTCGTACACGAGTTCGTGGTATTAAGGATTCAGTTAGTGTACACTTTCTGGCCAGAAAATTTCATGGTTAGTTTACATTTTTAAAACCATAAACTTTCAAAGTTGGTGTACATTTTCAGTTCACAAGGTTTAAAGTTGGTGTACCAGTTCAAGTGATATAGTTTCAAGTTCGTGTACATTTTCAGGTCACAAGATTTAAAGTTAGTGTACCAGTTCAAGTGATACTAGTCTCAAAGTTCGTGTACATTTTCAGGTCACAAGA
>NW_013798281.1:0-564 GCF_000517525.1 Limulus polyphemus | reverse complement strand
GCGAGGAGCCGATATTCAGAGATTTGACACAGGACCATCAGCTTAAAGAACGAGGAGCCGATATTCAGATATTTGACACAGGACCATCAGCTTAAAGAGTGAGGATCCGATATTCAGAGATTTGACACAGGACCAACAGCTTAAAGAGTGAGGATCCGATATTCAGAGATTTGACACAGGACCAACAGCTTAAAGAGTGAGGATCCTATATTCAGAGATTTTACACAGGACCATCAGCTTAAAGACGAGGATCCGATATTCAGATATTTTACACAGGACCACCAGCTTAAAGAATGAGGAGCCGATATTCAGAGATTTGACACAGGACCATCAGCTTAAAGAGTGAGGATCCGATATTTAGAGATTTGACACAGGACCATCAGCTTAAAGAACGAGGACCCGATATTCAGAGATTTGACACAGGACCATCAGCTTAAAGAGTGAGGATCCGATATTCAGAGATTTGACACAGAACCATCAGCTTAAAGAGCGAGGACCCGATATTCAGAGATTTGACACAAGACCATCAGCTTAAAGAGTGAGGAGCCGATATTCAAAGAGTTG
>NW_013798280.1:0-564 GCF_000517525.1 Limulus polyphemus | reverse complement strand
CAAGAAATGAATGTAGCTTTTTTAGATGAAAAAACTCGAACAACTTGTATATCAAAACAAAATACTTAGTAAATGAAATAGTCTCCATTCTTATCAATGATGTTTTTCCATCTTACAATCAGGTTGTTAATGCCAAGATTAAAGAAACCACTTGGCTTTGAAGCAAAAAACATGTCGATGTCCTCTTTAACACCTTCCACATTTGCATACATTTTCCCATTAAGATGGTGTTGCAGAGAACGAAAAAGATGGTAATCTGATGGTGCCATATCTGGAGAATATGGTGGGTGGGGGAGAACTTCCCAACCCAACTCTATAATCTTGTGTTGAGTCAAATGTGCCACATGTGGACATGCATTGTCGTGGAGAAGAACACCACCTTTCAGATTGACGAGTGAAGGGCTTGATTTAAACGTTCCAGTTGCTGACTATAGATCTTTGCATTGACAGTTCGCTGCGGATTGAGGAGTTTGAAATGAATTACTCCTTTGATGTACCACTAAATGAAAAGCATCACTTTCTGTGGATAGAGTCCAGGTTATTTGGTTGGAAGTTGGTTTTGTC
>NW_013798279.1:0-869 GCF_000517525.1 Limulus polyphemus | reverse complement strand
AAAAAGACAATTATGAATGTCAAAAAATTTAGTGTAAGTAGTACTAAAGAGACAATTATGAATGTCAAAAAATCTAGTGTAAGAATTATTAAAATGATCGTTATCAAAGTTAACAAAATCTAGTGGTAAAAGGACTAAAAAGACAGTTATCAAAGTCAAAAAAATCTAGTGAAAGAAAGACTAAAAAGACCATTATGAATGTCAGAATATCTAGTGTAAGAATTACTAAAAAGAGAGTCTCAAAGTCGTAAATATATAATGTATGAAGTACAAAAAGATCATTATGAATTTCAAAAAATCTAGTGTAATAAGGACTAAAAAGACCATTATGAATGTCAAAAAAATCTGGTGTAAGAATTATTAAAATGATCGTTATCATAGGCAACAAAATTTAGAGTAAGTAGGACTAAAAAGACATTTATGAATGTCAAAAAAATCTAGTGTAAGAATTATTAAAATGATCGTTATCCAAATCAACAAAATCTAGTGAAAGAAGAACTATAAAGAACGTTATCCAAGTCAACAAAATCTAGTGAAAGAAAGACTATAAAGACTGTTATCAAATTCAAAAACATCTAGTGAAAGAAAGACTAAAAAGAACATTATGAATGTCAAAACATCTAATGTAAGAATTACTAAAAAGAGAGTTTCAAAGTCGCAAATATATAATGTAAGAAGTACAAAAAGACCATTATGAATGTCAAAAAATATAGAGTAAGTAGGACTAAAAAGACATTTATGAATGTCCAAAAATCTAGTGTAAGAATTATTAAAATGATCATTATCCAAATCAACAAAATCTAGTGAAAGAAGAACTATAAAGAACGTTATGAATGTCAAAATATCTAGTGTAAGAATTACTAAAAAGA
>NW_013798278.1:0-1035 GCF_000517525.1 Limulus polyphemus | reverse complement strand
TGATTGTATTATAATTATAGTGGTACTGTTGTGGTTCAACTAGTGTAATATGTTTATACTACAACATGCATGTGATGATTATATCATAATTATAGTGGTATTGTTGTGGTTATACTAGTGTATTATGTTTGTACTACAACATGAGAGTAATGATTATACCATGATTATAGTGGTACAGTTGTGGTTATAATAGTGTATTATGTTTGTACAACAACATTCATGTAGTGAATATATCATAATTATAGTGGTATTGTTGTGGTTCTACTAATGTATTATGTTTGTACTACAACATGTATGTAGTTATTATATCATAATTAAAGTGATATTTGTTGTGGTTATACTAGTGTATTATCAAACATGTTGTAGTACAATACATGCTAATTATGATATAATGGTTTAAGCACAACAATACCACTATATAATTATGATATAATAACTAGATGCATATTGTAGTAAAAACATAATACACTGCTGTACTGTTGTAGATACACTAGTGTATTATGTTTGTACTACAACATGCATGTAGTGGTTATATCATAATAATAGTGGTACTGTTATGTTTATAATAGTGTATTATGTTTGTACTACAAAATTGATGTAGTGATTATATCATAATTATATTGGTACTTTTGTGGTATATACTAGTGTATTTTGTTTGTGTTACAACATACATGTATTGATTGAATCATAATCATAGTGGTATTGTTGTGCTTTCACTAGTCTATTATGTTTGTACTACAACATGCATGTAGTTATTATATCATAATTATAGCTGTACTGTTGTAGTTTTACTAGTGTTTTATGTTTGTAATACATCATGCATGTTGTGATTGTATCATATATATAGTGGTATATTTGATGTTATACAAGTGTATTATGTTTGTACTGTAACATTTATGTAGTGGTACTGTTGTCATTATAATATTGTATTAAGTTTGTACTATAACATCCTTGTAGTGATTATTTCATAATTATAGTGGTACTATTGTGGTATATACTAGTTTATTATGTTTGTTCTACAATATTAATGTAGTT
>NW_013798277.1:0-565 GCF_000517525.1 Limulus polyphemus | reverse complement strand
AAGGGCTTGATTTAAACGCTCCAGTTACTGACTATAGATCTCTGCATTGACATTTCGCTGTGGATTGAGGAGTTTGAAATGAATTATTCTTTTGATGTCCCACCAAATGCAAAGCATTACTTTCTGCTGAAGGAGTTCAGATTTTGGAGTTGGAAGTGGTTTTTGTCTAGGCATTAGCCATTATTTTTGGCGTTTAATATTCGCATAGAGAATCCATTTTTCATTATTGGTGACAATATTGTCCAAAAATGGTTCACGCGCATTACGCACCAGAAGAGACGAAGCAACGTTCACACGTTGGAGACGATGATCATCCGAGTGTTCGTGAGGCACCCAAACACCTTCTTTAAGGAGTTCTCCATATTCCTTAGATGTTTACGTATTGTTTCATGAGAAACATGCAATTTCAGGGCAATTTCACGAGTGTATTGCCTCCAACATGTCGGCCCCTGCCATCACAGTTTTTAAGGCTAAAGTCACAAAATTTGCTGAACCATAAACTTCTTTGATATTCTTTGTGACTACAGAGGCGTTGTTTCCCTTCTTGTATTCAAATCGCATTACA
>NW_013798276.1:0-566 GCF_000517525.1 Limulus polyphemus | reverse complement strand
AACATTACGTTAGTGCACCTTACCCAAAATGCTCATGTTATAAAATATTGAGCCTTCTACTTTTCTCTTAGAACTGTAAGTTAAGACTAGGTTGCTATGACAACATCAACGCATAATATAGACAAATAGACTCCCTTTTTAATTTTCTAGTTCTTGTAATCAGATTATCTGACAGTAGTGTTCACAGTCTTTGTTAATGCTAGTTATTAAAAAACAGTAATACCCGCGATCTTCATTAAGTCAGGTATTTAAAAAAGTAGAATCTATTTTACTGATAAAAAATTCTAAACTAGCATTTTATAGTTTATTTCAGGCGACTAAATGTTTTAAGTCATTTATCAGATGAGAGAAAACTAATAACGGAAACATATTTTTCCTTTCAAGTCTATAAGCTGTAGTCTCTGCCAAGAAGGATAAATTGAAGATGGTAAATGATTTTTTTTTGCCTTTATTTGGACCGAATGTGTGTATTTGTTCTTTTTTTTATAAATTTAAAATCCGATTTTTAGTGGATGAACGTTTTTCACTATTCATCTTACAATGACTGTAAAGGTGTGTTGTGAGCG
>NW_013798275.1:0-563 GCF_000517525.1 Limulus polyphemus | reverse complement strand
TGTACTGTCAATAAGAAGACACAAGATTTAACAATTACTGTGTACTGTCAATAAGAAGACACAAGATTTATAAATACTGTGTACTATCAATAAAAGACACAAGATTTAACGATACTGTGTACTGTCAATAAGAAGACACAAGATTTAACGATACTGTGTACTGTCAATAAGAAGACAAAGATTTAACGATACTGTGTACTGTCAATAAGAAGACACAAGATTTAACGATACTGTGTACTTTCAATAGGAAGACACAATATTTATCGATACTGTGTACTGTCAAAAAGAAGACACAAGATTTAACTATACTGTGTACTGTCCATATGAAGACACAAGATTTAACAATACTGTGTACTCTCAATAAGAAGACACAAGATTTAACGATACTGTGTACTGTCAATAAGAAGACATAATATTTAACAATACTGTGTACTGTCAATAAAAAGACACAAGATTTAACGATACTGTGTACCTTCAATAAGAGGACACGAGATTTTACAAAACTGTGTACTGTCAATAAAAAGACACAAGATTTAACGATACTGTGTACCTTCAATAAGAGG
>NW_013798274.1:0-617 GCF_000517525.1 Limulus polyphemus | reverse complement strand
TAAGAACTAGAAAAATGTCTCATTAAATCTTTTGTTTTATATAAAGAAAGAGAAAAGCAAGAACTAGAAAAATGTCTCATTAAATATTTTGTTTTATATAAAGAAAGAGGAAAAGTAAGAACTAGAAAAATGTCTCATTAAGTCTTTTGTTTTATATAAAGAAAGAGAAAAGCAAGAACTAGAAAAATGTCTCATTAAATCTTTTGTTTTGTACAATGAAAGAGGAAAAGCAAAAACTAGAAAAATGTCTCATTATGTCTTTTGTTTTATATAAAGAATAAGGAAAGTAATAACTAGAAAAATGTCTCATTAAATCTTTTGTTTTATACAAAGAAAGAGGAAAAGTAAGAACTAGAAAAATGTCTCATTAAATATTTTGTTTTATATAAAGAAAAAGGAAAATTAAGAACTAGAAAAATGTCTCATTAAATATTTTGTTTTATATAAAGAAAGAGGAAAAGTAAGAACTAGAAAAATGTCTCATTAAATATTTTGTTTTGTACAATGAAAGAGGAAAAGCAAAAACTAGAAAAATGTCTCATTATGTCTTTTGTTTTATATAAAGAAAGAGGAAAGAAGAACTAGAAAACTGTCTCATTAAATCTTTTGTTTTATAT
>NW_013798273.1:0-563 GCF_000517525.1 Limulus polyphemus | reverse complement strand
GCAGACAACGGCAAGCCCCTTACAGAGCCCGCAGCTAAACCCTAATGCAGACATATTCAGTCCCATTAGAAGTCACATCCCAGATATGAATGTCAGTACTAGGAGTGATCCAGTAGGAAGGAAGCCACAGGAATACGATGGGAAAGCACCATGGGAAGCATATAGAGCACAGTTTGAGTTACTGGCAGAGATGAATGGATGGACAGAGGAGCAGAAAGCTGTATATCTGGCAACGAACTTGAAGGGACAACCACTGGAAATACTTGGACAGCTGACAGCAGCCGACAGACACAATTATAGAACACTGGTGTCGGCTCTAGAATTCAGGTACGGAACCCAAAACCAGTCAGAAGTCTACAGGGCCAGGTTCAGGACGAGAGACCGTGTTAAAGGGGAGAGCCTGCAAGAGCTGGCACAGGACTTGGAGAGCATGGCACACAAGGCTTACCCAACTGCACCACCCAATCTCCTCAAGTTGTTGCTGAGGGATCAGTTCGTAGATGCCTTGGACAGTCCAGAACTTAAGATACAAGTGAAGCAAGCACACCCCTCTACCATGCAGG
>NW_013798272.1:0-566 GCF_000517525.1 Limulus polyphemus | reverse complement strand
GGAGTAAATTAAAAGATCTTGCTCTATCTACATTTTATAATCTTAATAGTAAGAGAGAACCTAACCCTCTAACCCCTAATGAAATCTTAGCCTTAAAAGAATTGTCACTAAATAAAAACATCCACGTTACACGCCCTGATAAAGGCAATGCCATTGTTATTCTGAACAAAAATGACTACCTTAATAAAATACATGACATTCTGGACGATTCTACAAAATTTAAAACCTTAAACAATGACCAATTATCTGTTAGCATCCAACGTGAGAAAAAAAATCCAAAGATACATAACAGAACTAAAGAACAAAAATATTATATCTGAATATGTTGCTTCTTCTAAAGATCTCCTCCCCATTCCTTATTGTTCTTGGCTTTTCTATCTTTACACGTGTGGAGACTGTAAGGCCTCCTTATTGGCAAAACCAAACACCATTTAAAAGTCAGAGCCTATGAACATATGGGAATTTCCATTAAAATGCAAAAAAAACTGAATAACCCCCGGCAACACAGTGAAAAAACAGGACATCAACCTATACTACATATATAGTATTTATGATATGCCCATAAT
>NW_013798271.1:0-565 GCF_000517525.1 Limulus polyphemus | reverse complement strand
GGTGGTGTACGGATTCGAACCCGCGACCCTCAGATTGTGAGTCGAGCGCCTTATCCACCTGGCCATGCCGGGCAACTGAGATGTAAAGCCACTATTGTTATCATTTTCCACAATATTAAAACCAACAACTGAAAACACAGTAAAACTACTCACATATAAAGCCACTATTGTTATCATTTACCACAATATTAAAACCAACAACTGAAAACACAGTAAAATAACTCAGATATAAAGCCACTGTTGTTATCATTTATCTCTGATATAATATTCTAAAAAAATTCAAATATATTTTAAAACTATCTCATCATTCACATGAGTAAGTTTATCTAATAATTACCTTAGAAAAACTGGGAACGGGCACACTCTCGTACGTAATATGTAAATAACTTCAAAACTCCAGGAGGGGGTATTTAAAACAGAGAACAAGCCAATGGGAATGCCTCTTTCAAAAAGGTCGGTCCTTCTATGAGTTTATTCGTGGTGGGAGAATTAATACTATTGTTACGTCTCCGTTTGTTAATTAATTTTCCGTAACTTCGTTCCGACGAAACTTTAGCGACACAAG
>NW_013798270.1:0-598 GCF_000517525.1 Limulus polyphemus | reverse complement strand
CGTGTGCAACATCAAACACATATTTATCTATGCAAGTATATTGTCATACATATATATTGCCATTACACATAACATTGACAGTAGACAGTGTGCCTCCAGATTGTGCACCTTAACAATAATAACCAACATAGAAAATTTTCTCTATCTCTGTCTCGACAACTATAGTGTCATAACGTGCTGCCATCTGTGAGCCATTAAACTCAACTTGTATTCTTTGGTCACGAAATAAATAATCACCGGCAAAATTCAGCTAAAATAATAATATTCTAATTACAAGTTGCTTGTGTATGCCGCTGGGAACGAGCCTTTTCGTTTAAGATCGTCAGGCTGGCTTTGGAGTAAGGCCTCCGCTTTTACATGAGTCGCTATTCATCTCATAAATTCATACATCATTATTTCTCACTGTGTGTGTGTGTATATATTATTATTTCAGAAATAAGATAACTACTTTTTCTTTTGGGCAGAGTTAAAACTACGATCCGTAACCAATAATTCAAGAGTTAAATCTACGATCCGTTACCAATAATTCAAGAGTTAAAACTACGATCCGTAACCAATAATTCAAGAGTTAAAACTACGATCTGTAACCAATAATTCA
>NW_013798269.1:0-565 GCF_000517525.1 Limulus polyphemus | reverse complement strand
ACTTGGTATATCTACTCCATGAACACTTAGGTGTCACTCTAGCTACCGAATTTATAACCACAATACTCATCTTTAGTCTTACTTGGTACAACTACTCTTTGAACACCTAGGTGTAACTCTAGTTACTGAATGTGTAGCCCCATACTCATCTTTAGCATTATTTGGTACAACAACTCCACGAACACCTAGGTGTAACTGTAGTTATTGAATTTATAACCACCATACTCATCTTTAGCCTTACTTGGTATATCTACTCCATGAACACCTAGGTTTAACTCTAGCTACAGAATTTATAACTACCATTCTCATCTTTAGCCGTACTCGGTACAACTACTCCATGAACACTTAGGTGTAACTATAGTTACCGAATTTATAATCATCATACTCATCTTTAGCCTTACTTTGGAACAACTACTCCATGAACACCTATGTGTAACTTTAGTTACTGAATGTGTAGCCCCATACTCATCCTTAGCGTTATTTGGTACAACAACTCCACGAACACCTAGGTGTAACTCTAGTTACCGAATTTATAACCACCATACTCATCTTTAGCCTTACTTGG
>NW_013798268.1:0-565 GCF_000517525.1 Limulus polyphemus | reverse complement strand
GCACCAGAGATAAGGTATAGTATGTAGAGTATTTATTCTTCACCAGGGATAGGTAACAGTATGTAGAGTATTTACTTCACCAGGGACAGGTACAATATGTAGAGTAGTTACTACACCATGTATAGGGTACACTATGTAGAGTATTTACTGCACCAGGGATAGGGTACACTATGTATAGTATTTACTGCACCAGAGATAAGGTACAGTATGTAGAGTATTTATTCTTCACCAGGGATAGGTAACAGTATGTAGAGTATTTACTGCACCAGGGACAGGTACAATATGTAGAGTAGTTACTACACCAGGGATAGGGTTCACTATGTAGAGTATTTACTGCACCAGGGATAGGGTACACTATGTAGAGTATTTACTAAACAAGGAATAAGGTACAGTATGTAGAATATTTACTACTCCAAGGATAGGGTACACTATGTACAGTATTTACTGCATCAGGGATAAGGTACTGTATGTAGAGTATTTACTGCACCAGAGATATAGTACACTACGTAGAGTATTTACTGCACCAGGGATAGGGTACACTATGTAGAGTATTTAATGCACCTGG
>NW_013798267.1:0-561 GCF_000517525.1 Limulus polyphemus | reverse complement strand
TATCGTGTCAGTGTAAATTACTTGTACCTGATCATGAGAAAACCTTGTCGAAACGTTGCACATTTGCTGTTATGTTAAACTTATATTAAAGTTTTTCTTCATTACCCATTCAGGCCGTCTCTAACCATTATTAACAGCATCTAGTTATCATCGTCATATATCTTAGAAACGGTTGCTAAGCCCCAGTGAAATAGTGCTAGTTCTTACACATCAGTCTTCTTTTTTCCCTCGGTGTTTTAAAAAACAACAACAAACACTGGTATGCTAACTTAGAATTTATTTAAAAAATAAAATGAAAATAACCAAAGCGAAAAAACTTCAACCAATAAATTAAGTGTTTCATCAACCTGAAAATTTCTATTTTCTCTTCTAGTGTGCAGAACTGCCTTCTGACGAATATTTTTCACACCAATACAAGGTGAGTATTTTAGTAGTTTAGCCTCTAGTGTACAGATCTGCCTTCTGACGAATATTTTTCACACCAATACAAGGTGAGTATTTTAGGTTTAGCCTCTAGTGTACAGATCTGCCTTCTGACGAATATTTTTCACACCAATACAA
>NW_013798266.1:0-566 GCF_000517525.1 Limulus polyphemus | reverse complement strand
CCTGTTGTTGTTGTTTTACCGCAACGCTACCACGCTCTGTCCACCACGGGGTAATCGAACCCTGGATTTTAACGATATTATTATTTTCTTACTTGTTGTTGTTGTTGCTTTTTCAGTGCGGAGCTGCTCTATATGCGTTCTTTCCACCACAAGGAATCAAACCCTGGATTTTAAAATTGTAATTCTTTAAGCTTACCACTGACCCACCGACGGACTTTTCTTACCTTAACGGTCAATCAAAAGAATAGATGTCGTTACCATAAGTTACAAAGAAATCCCTAACCTCGTTTTTTTTTCATTGAATATCTTATTTTAAAGGGCTAAACACACTAAGTTAATAGACAGTAGAGAAGAAAAATACAATATGCAGCGGAGAAGTGTTTAAATTGATGTATAAAGACGAAGATGTTCAGTTGATAAAGAAACATAGCAGCTCGTGTGATAAAATTAGTGATCAATAGTGGTTTGTACTATGTTTCAAAACTATTCAAAGGAAAACATGAACTGAATTACTTAATATTCTTGGCCAGGTGGATAAGGCGCTCGACTCACAATCTGAAGGTCGC
>NW_013798265.1:0-926 GCF_000517525.1 Limulus polyphemus | reverse complement strand
ACACGCCGATATCGGCAGTCTGAAAGTCGTGGATCGTTAAGTCGCCGGTATCTTCGTGTACTTGGATTTTGTCATCAGTATTTTCTATGACTCCCTTCGGACCTGTCCACGTGTAGCCGAAAACATCCAGGTCCGAAGGGCCGAAGAAGTAAACATGATTCCTGAAAACATCGAACAAGGCAGGCGGTATGTGGTTTACTGTATCCCTAACCAGTATGAAGACAAAACAAACACTTTGATGTTATAATAAAGTAAAATGATATTAAAATCAAACCTTCTAAAGAGATCTTCATTGTCACTTATAGTTTATTTTTAATACCCAGTATATTAACCTTAACTTAAATTTCTTTCAGCGATTTAGGTCAAACCTTCTTAAGAGATCTTCATTGTCACTTATAGTTTATTTTTAATATCCAGTATATTAGCCTTAAGTTAGATTTCTTTCAGCGATTTATGAATTATTTTCGTAAGTTCTGTGTTGCTAAGATACTGATTAATTGTTAGCGTTATTGTTATCAGCGCGTGTTGTTTATAATGCGAAAACACCAAATCAATAATGTATTTTAAATGTAACAGTTTAAGCGTCGAAATGTGACGAAATCTAGAAGCCAGTAATCCTAAAAAGTATGATAAATATTACGTATTGTTGTTTGACAATATTTGAGCTAGCGAATACATATTATTATCTAAGTGAAAATGCTTAAAATACTCGTTAGAAAGTTTAAGCACATAGCGTACAAAGAATCATAAAAATTACTTCCCAAATTTTGATTTATTTATTCAAGATGATCTTTCAGACAACAGTCTATGATAGAACGAGTTTCAGCCAATAGTCGGTAGAACAATAAACAACCGACTTAAACTATAGTGAACGAGTGAGGTGTCATTGTTGAATTTATATTATTGTGTTAGTTATAAAACCGCAA
>NW_013798264.1:0-564 GCF_000517525.1 Limulus polyphemus | reverse complement strand
TAACGCATCTACACTGTAAAGCGCGGTATATTTTCACTGCTTATCCGCCCAGAAATGCACAAGTTAAATTATGAAACGGAACCTGCCCCCCAGTGGCACAGCGGTATGTCTGTGGACTTACAACGCTAGAAACCGGGTTTCGATACCCGTGGTGGGCAGAGCACAGATAGCCCTTGTGTAGCTTTGTGCATAATTAATTAAAAACAAAACAAACGAAACGGAACCAACTAGCCCTGTCACTGTAATAATGCTCCTGCTACTGTGATTATATTTAAAGCAAACCTAAATCATTTAGACTAATACATTGGCATGACAACATTGATAATGCAACCCTTTGGTCGTATGGATTTTATTTTATTTTTTGCATTTCCTATAAAATTCAGCTGTATATTGATCATTATAACTCTTCATACTCAAATAGTTTATTATCGATAACAAATACCGTATGTTTTTATTAGTATTAAGCCAACACATGTTTCAAATTATCAAATGTTTAAGTTAGTAAAGTTATTCAGAAACGGCAAACAGCGGTTACCCCTTTATCCTTTGAACTCCAATCGATTC
>NW_013798263.1:0-1570 GCF_000517525.1 Limulus polyphemus | reverse complement strand
AAAAAGAAATTTTCACTTTGGGGTTCCTAGTATTTAGTTTAAGTTCTGCAGCCAGAAACACTTCCAAACTAAATAGATCATTAAGGTTACATTTTTACTGTTTTGTTGTAATTGATTGTCAAAATTGGTCGAGGTCAGATGTTGACCTTCTTCTTATTCTTTTATATATACATATAATTGATGAACAAATACACATTGTCTAAAACTGCAATGCCTTATTCCAGATCAAGGAAATGGAGCCTGAAAGTTTTTTTAATTGTGGGAAAAAAATTTATACATAAAAATTTTTTATAACTAACTCAGGAACACACATACATTATATATATTCTTGATTATATTTGCATAAATATTTGTGGAAGCTTAACAAGGTTTATTTTGAGGATATTTTTAGTATTTGATTTATAAAATACAGGTGACTTCAAAATAAAATTTCTGCATGTATTCTGATAGTCCATTATCCAACAGCCAGTTCATGAAAAGGCACTCATGTTTGTCTAACTTTGAAAATGTGATTGAGCTTTACACATTTTTTTTTCCATTCCAGAATAATATATGCTTCTTGAATGTAAATCCTGTAACGGTGGCCAAATCCTGCGAATTTTCAAATTAACAGATGTTCAAGCAATTAGAGGCAAATTTCCAAGATGAAGAGCTGTGTGACATATGTGCCAAATAAACAATGTAAAGACTTAGTTTAGTATTTACTTTAACTGTTATTTTCTAAAACCTATGACTTTAAAACAATCTTGAGTTTTGTGGAAAGGCAGTTTAAACATTAGTAGTTTTTCATCTCTAATGACAAAAATGAGAAGCAAAATGTCTACAGACAAAAACATGATTCATTTTATCTAAAATATTATTATTCCAAAGTTTAAGATTTTGTTAATTTACACAAATGTATGCATAAATACAATAATAGGTCCTGTAAATATATCCAATTTTATTTGTAATTTTTATACTAATGTTAATTATAAGAAATTATGATTAAAAGTAAAGAACTCACTTACCAATAAAATTATTTTAATTTGGCAAGTTTTTCACCAAAAAAAGGAAGTATTTATCTTTTTTAAAGGTGCATTGTATTTTATCCTAGTTTTTTTGCAATGATATTTTCAACCTTAACTGTCATGACAGATACCCCCCCCCCTAAGTTCAGTTATAGACATCCCTAAATAAGAACTGCTGAAAAAATGAAGACCAGTCAGTCAGCAACTATTCTTAACCAAATATTGAAGTGGACTATCACAGTGAATCCACTCTACTATTGAAAAAAGTAAAAGAAAATTCTCAATTTTCCTCATAATTTACCATAATGCCAAATTCAGTTTTATTTTTTTGTCACTTCTTATGCTGATCAATTTGGTTTATTTTATGGTGGGTAAAAATAAATTATGACTTTCATATCTTTGGCATAATCAAGATCAATATATAGAATGATTTTTATACTATATATATAGTAATAATACAGACACTGTATTGGTCGAGAATCTGTTTATATCATCAATTACTTGAATGACAATTGTTTGTATTTACTTACATGTGTATACATCCATGCTTTACATGGGAAGGG
>NW_013798262.1:0-820 GCF_000517525.1 Limulus polyphemus | reverse complement strand
CAGTATCGTTAAATCTTGTGTCTTTTTATTGATAGTTCACAGTATTGTCAAATCTTGTGTCTTCTTATTGACAGTACACAGTATCGTTAAATCTTGTGTCTTCTTATTGACAGTACTGTGTCCTGTCAATAAGAAGACACAAGATTTAACAATACTGTTAACACAAGATTTATAAATACTGTGTACTATCAATAAGAACACACAAGATTTAACGATAATGTGTACTGTCAGTAAGAAAACACAAGATTTAACAATAATCTTATAAACAGTACACAGTATTGTTAAATATTGTGTCTTCTTATTAATAGTACACAGTATTTTTAAATCTTGTGTCTTCTTATTGACAGTACAGAGTGTCGTTAAATCTTGCGTCTTTTTATTGATAGTACACAGTATTGTTAAATCGTGTGTCTTCTTATTGACAGTACACAGTTTTGTTAAATCTTGTGTCTTCTTATTGAAAGTACACAGTATCGTTAAATCTTGAGTCTTCTTTATTGACAGTACACAGTATTGTTAAATCTTGTGGCTTCTTATTGACAGTACATAGTGTCGTTAAATCTTGCGTCTTTTTATTGATAGTTCACAGTATTGTTAAATCGTGTGTCTTCTTATTAACAGTACACAGTATCGTTAAATCTTGTGTCTTCTTATTGACAGTACACAGTATTGTTAAATCTTGGTCTTATTATTGACAGTACACGGTATTGATAAATCGTGTGTCTTCTTGCTGACAGTACACAGTTTTGTTAAATCTTGTGTCTTCTTAATGACAGTACACAGTTTTGTTAAATCTTGTGTCTTCTTATTGACAGTACAC
>NW_013798261.1:0-562 GCF_000517525.1 Limulus polyphemus | reverse complement strand
TGTGACAGGACATTCTACAAGATGGTGGGGACCAGTGTGGGTAACTGTTGAGCTCATGGGCGTAAAGGACAGACAGAAAGTATACTTGGCTGACATTGAAGACCAATGCATATTAGGATTGGACTATCTACTACCAAGGAAGTTTGTAATTGATTTTGATAAAATGACGTTTGGGAGCAACAAAGGCCAAGTTCCGGTAACTGTTAAAAGAGAGGTTGAACTAATTAGGTGTCATCAAGGTGAAGTCAAAGTGACTGAAGAAGTTGATGATGATGAAGTGGAAACAAATATAGATATCAAAGCAGAACAGGAGAAAGACCGAGATTTGAAGACTATAATTGATTTTCTAAAAACAAGCGTTTTGCACCCTGCTTGGGAGAAGGTGTTTAGTCTAAGCCCTGTGACAAAGAACTATTGGGCAAAATGGGACCAGTTGAAGCTTGAAGATGGTATTCTTCTCTGGAGATGGGAAAGTGACGACCTGGCAAATGGTTATACTGAGAAAGTTACGGGAAGTTGTGCTGCGTCAATCCTATGATACTTTAACAGGAGTACATCTCGG
>NW_013798260.1:0-565 GCF_000517525.1 Limulus polyphemus | reverse complement strand
TGTACATGTTCAAGTGATATATGTTAATTCTTGTCTGTGCTATTATATAGAGATGGTGCAAATACCATCCATGAATTTACTTCCTTTTTGAAAAGTTTTTTTCTTTAATTGTTAGCTCTCATCTTGTGTCCCAGCAATTTCAAGCGTGGGGCACGTACATCTCCGATTCGATTTTATTATTCATCAGGATCTCTACCAACCTACCCTCAAGGTACTCTCCAACATATCTGAGTGGTTTATCTTTTGTTATTTTGGTTTTACAATATAATATTTTTTTAATGTTTATTATGTGAAACTGGTTGACATAATTGTTTTGGATTTTCAGCTACCATCTAATAAAAATGAAGAAGCAGATAGAAGAACAATATGGTATTTATAATTATTTACAGAACTTGTGACTCAGTCTTTACATAGATATTGTTATAAAAGGAAACACTGTACAGTACTGTAAAGTTCTGTTAGGACAGCGAAAGTCATGTGACGCTGGTAACACGTAATGAGGATTTCGAACTCTCTTATTGTCTATAAGCGGCAAATAAAATGACGTCGTGAATAATTGAATTGC
>NW_013798259.1:0-565 GCF_000517525.1 Limulus polyphemus | reverse complement strand
ACAGTACACACTATTGTTAAATCTTGTGTCTTCTTATTGACACTACACAGTTTTGTTAAATCTTGTGTCATCTTATTGAAAGTACAAAGTATCGTTAAATCTTGTGTCTTCTTATTGACAGTACACAGTATCGTTAAATCTTGTGTATTCTTATTGATAGTACACAGTATTGCTAAATCGTGTGTCTTCTTATTGACAGTACACAGTTTTGTTAAGTCTTGTGTCTCCTTATTGACAGTACACAGTATGACTAAATCTTGTTTCTTCTTATTGAAAGTACACAGAATCGTTATATCTTGTGTCTTCTTATTGACAGTACACAGTATCGTTAAATCGTGTGTATTCATGTTGAAAGTAAACAGTATCGTTAAATCTTCTGTCTTCTTATTGACAGTACACAGTATCGTTAAATCTTGTGTCTTCTTATTGACAGTACACAGTATCGTTAAATTTTGTGTCTTCTTATTGACAGTACACAGTATCGTTAAGTCTTGTGTCTTCTTACTGAAAGTACACAGAATCGTTAAATTTTGTGTCTTCTTATTGACAGTACACCGTATCGTAA
>NW_013798258.1:0-565 GCF_000517525.1 Limulus polyphemus | reverse complement strand
AGAAATTTTGAATACAAGTCTGAAGAGGTTATAATTTCATTGTATACATCACTGGTTAGGTCACATTTGGAGTAGTGTGTTCAGTCTTGGGCTCCTTACCTTAGGAAAAACATTGAATTGTTGGAAAAGGTTCAGAGGAGGGTTACTAGAATGGTGCCCGGGATGGAGGGGTTGTCATATGGCAAGAGGCTGAAATTTCTCAAATTGTTTTCTCCTGAAAAAAGAAGAGTTAGGGAGGGATCTGATTGCGGTGTTTAAGATTATAAAGGAAATTGATAGTGTTGATGCATCATATTTTTTCATTTTTAACAGTGAGAATAGTAGGACTAGGGGACACAAATATAAATTTTGGCAGGGTAGGAGTCATCTTAAGCTAAGACAGTTTAATTTTTCTAACAGGGTGGATGGTCTTTGGAATAAGTTGCCTTCAGATGTTGTAGAGGTAGTAAATTTAAGTGAGTTTCAGAGAAAGCTTGATAAGTATGTAAATGATAAGGGATGGCTTTGAGGGATTTCGAATTGTTATGTATATATTACTTAATAGTTTTAGTTTATTTTAAAGGAT
>NW_013798257.1:0-565 GCF_000517525.1 Limulus polyphemus | reverse complement strand
TACACTAGGGATAGGGTACACTATGTAGAGTGTTTTCTGCACCAGGGATAGGGTACAGTATGTAGAGTATTTATTGCAACAGAGATAAGATACAGTATGTAGAGTATTTATTATACACCAGGGATAGGGTACATTATGTAAAGTATTTACTGCACCAGGGACAGGTACTTTATGTAGAGTATTTACTACACCAGGTATAGGGTACAATATGTAGAGTACTTTCTGAACAAGGGATAGAGTACACTATGTAGAGTATTTACTACACCAGGGGAAGGTACAATATGTCGAGTATTTACTACAAAAGAGATAGGGTACACTATGTAGAGTATTTACTGCACAAGGGATAGGTACAATATGTAGAGTATTTACTACACCAGGATAGGGTACACTATGTAAAGTATTTACTGCACTAGAGATAGGATACAGTATGTAGAGTATTTACTGCTCCAGGGATAGTTACAATATATATAGTATATACTACACCACGGATAGTGTACACTATGTAGAGTAATTACTGCACCAGGGATAGGGTACACTATGTAGAGTATTTACTGCACCAAATATT
>NW_013798256.1:0-565 GCF_000517525.1 Limulus polyphemus | reverse complement strand
AAAGGTTGTTGGAACTGTGGAGAGCAAGGACATATGAGGAGCCAGTGTAGGAAGAATACCACCAATAAGTCAGCTTTGGGAAACCAGTAGTGGTTGGTGCTGAGGGACGCCCACCAACACCTATCGTAAAAGTCCCAACAGCTAAATGTAAAATGGCAAGCACACATAGTGTCTACATGACAGGGAAGCTGAATGGCCAAAAGTGCAACTTTGTCATAGATTCTACATCTCAGCAAACCATTGTGAGTATCAAGGTGATGGATCACAAAGGAGTACCAGAAGCTTTATGGTGTCACAGGACATTATGCAAGGTTGTGGGGACCAGTGTGGGTAACTACTGAGCTCATGGGCATAAAGGACAGACAGAAAGTATACTTAGCTGACATTGAAGACCAATGCATATTAGAATTGGACTATCTACTACCAAGGAAGTTTGTAATTGATTTTGATAAAATGACGTTTGGGAACAACAAAGGCCAAGCTCTGGTAACTGTTAAAAGAGAGGTTGAACAAATTAGGTGTCATCAAGCTGAAGTCAAAGTGACTGAAGAAGTTGATGATGATG
>NW_013798255.1:0-561 GCF_000517525.1 Limulus polyphemus | reverse complement strand
AATATACTCTAATCCCCTATAGTGATGGCATACGACGATACACACATTCGGCATATAATGCTGTTTGAATAAAAGAAGGGATACAACGACTCTGTAGCCACAAAGAATATCAAAGACGTTTATGGAAATGTTTTGAACGTTCGTAAGTGTTAACGATGGTTCAGCAAATTTCGCTCAGGTGACTTTAGCATTAAAAACTGTGATGGCAGAGGCCGACATGTTGGAATTGATATTGATGCTCTGAAGACGCTTGTTGAGTCTTATCCAAAGCTACACACTCGTGAAATGGCCCTGAAATTGTATGTCTCTCATGGAACAATACGTAAACATCTAAGTGATATGGAAAAACTCCATAAAGAATATGTTTGGGTGCCTCACGAACTCTTCGATGATCTTAGTTTCAAACGTATGAACGTTGCTTCGTCTCTTCTGGCGCGTAATGTGTGTAAACCATGTTTGAACAGAATTGTCACCGGTGATGAAAAATGGATTCTCTGTGCGAATAGTAAACACCAAAAACAATGGCTCAGTCCCAAACAAAAAACCAACTTCCGACCCAAA
>NW_013798254.1:0-565 GCF_000517525.1 Limulus polyphemus | reverse complement strand
ATGGGAATCAAGCTTGAACTGAAAGAGAAACTGACAATTCTCTTTATAGAAAACAACATAATATGATATGTCATATGATAGATGAAAACCATGGATTTCTATTGGTTATAAGTAATATAGTATTGAACACCAGAAAGAACTATTGGCAATTTCTGAAAGAGAGGATGTGACAAGTGATTGTCTATTTCATGACTTTGTAACCAAATAAGATTGGAGGCTATGAAAATTATGCTTTGCCAAAGTGATAATGATATTGTAATGAGTAATTTACATTTAATATCATACTTCTTGGAGGGGTGGTAAATAAATTAAAGAAGGGATGCCTAGAGAGCAAATGTCTCAATTCTCACACTACAGGAAATTCTAGATTATTTATAACATTGCCTTATAAAAGTAAGAACTTGAAACTTATATACTATTAAAATATGGATTATTAGCTACATTTTTAAGCTATATTTATTGGTATAACATGTAATGAAAGTAGTTTAATTAAATTTTGAATGTAACTCACTAAAACTTTGTGACATGCTCAGAAAAAGAAGCCCGTGGAGAGAGAGAGAGAGGA
>NW_013798253.1:0-811 GCF_000517525.1 Limulus polyphemus | reverse complement strand
GACCACATTTTATCCGGAAAGTCACGTCTGAGAGACGATCCACTATGTCATATGGGCCTTCCCATTGAGAAGACAACTTAGAAGACTTCCCTTTGGTCTTCCTGGGATTATACAACAATACCTTGTCTCCTGGTACAAAGCTGACTTCAGTAGATCTCTTATCATAAGTTAACTTCATCGAATCAGCAGATGTTTTCAAGTTTGAACGCACTTGATAGTGAATATCATCCATCCTTTCCGATAACCTCTGACACATTCTCAGGCAACTCTTCATAAGGTGGGTGTCCCGGGTGCTTGGGTCCCCTTTTAGCACTACATGTACTGCATGTCCTGCACCATTCTTCCACATCTCGCCTCATACCTATCCAGTAAAATCTTTGTCGTAGATGACTCAATGTCTTTCTAATTCCGAGATGTCTTCCTGTTAAATTATCATGGGATCAACACAGCACAACTTCCCGTAACTTCCTCGGTATAACTGTTTGCCAAGTCGTCACTTTCCCAACTGTAGTTTCCCATCTCCGGGACAAGAATACCATTTTCAAGCTTCAACTGGTCCCATTGTGCTCAATAGTGCTTTGTCACGGGGCTTAGACTAGACACCTTCTCCCAAGCAGGGCACAAAACACCTGCTTTTAAAAAATCAATTATTGGCTTCAAATCTTGATCTTTCTCCTGTTCTGCTTTGATATCCATATTTGGTTCCACTTCATCATCATCAACTATTTCAGTAGGCTTGACTTCAACTTGATGGCACCTAATTAGTTCAACCTCTTTTTTAACAGTTACCAGAACTTAGGCCTTTGTTGTT
>NW_013798252.1:0-565 GCF_000517525.1 Limulus polyphemus | reverse complement strand
TAAACAGAGTAGAGACGCATTTGACCTATTACGGTATTTGGCTTATTACGATATTTTACCTATTACGGTATTTGGCCTATTACGGTATTTGGCCTATTACAGTATTTGGCCTATTACGGTATTTGGCTTATTACGATATTTTACCTATTACGATATTTTACCTATTACGGTATTTGGCCTATTACAGTATTTGGCCTATTACGGTATTTGGCCTAGACAACGGCGTGTTGCAGGGTGTAGGCCATTTAATAACTATAGCTAACTTATAGAAGTCGGTAAATTAATGAATACCAAAAATATAAACACAGATCAAGTTTATAAACTAATCGTTTGCATTATAAATTATTGCTGGCATGTTTGCTAAGGCGAATATTTGTGCAAAATTTGTCATACAATTAATTAATACGAATTTCCCCTTCTCTATCTTTTTATCGTAAATGTATGATTTGAAATTTTCACAAGTTCGTGGTTAAAGAGAAGAACTACTCAAAGTTTGGGACTCATCTTCTCAGCATTATAACTTGTGATGACAAACAAAAACATGACATAGTTTCACAACAATATT
>NW_013798251.1:0-565 GCF_000517525.1 Limulus polyphemus | reverse complement strand
AAAACCTTACTTTATGTACACTCATAAATTATAACATTTTAAGTTTTTTAGTTCACCAAAGCATCAGGTAAACAATACGTTTTCCCGCACAAACGTACCTAGTTTATAACTGGAAAAAGGTTCTCTACAATTCTGGTATTTTGCAGAGTTCAATAGCAAATAACTACTGTATCAATTTTGCTATAGAGAGTTGAAAATTATAATGTGTACTACTATGGAATAACATAAAGAGAAATTTGTAAATAGTTGATTTTATGAATAAAAAGTACTTTACAAAATATCTCAATTTTATTGTTTATACTGTTCTCATAATAAAAGAAATGGTCTACAAGAAATGATACATTTTTCCTTCACATTTTAGGAATGGCGTTTATCATTACAGAATATACTTTACAACCAAGACAAATTGTATATTCAATATGAAGTTTTAACTTAATTACTGGAGAATGGATTTTGTATGTCACTGAACTTAATAATCTGTAAAAACGAATTTATCTATTCTTTCACTGTACGTAACGATACAAAACACAAAATGTATATTCATGACATTTTCACTATCATAATT
>NW_013798250.1:0-565 GCF_000517525.1 Limulus polyphemus | reverse complement strand
GTTTATTCTGTTATTCTTTACTATACTGAGCTATACTCAGTTATGAATTACCCCTTTCCTATTATCAGGCAGGCAGTAGCACTGCCTATATAGGGATTGTTCAGAATGTTTATTGAAATGGTATTTAAAATATCTCCTCAATAAGCAATCAGAACTTTACAATATTTTATATAGTTTCCTTTTATAACAATATCTATGTAATGACTGAGTCACAAGTTCTGAGAATGTTTGTAAATATCATAGCAAAAAGTTTGATTTTCTTGTTCTTCTTTCTTCTGCTTCTTTTTTTATTATATAACTCATAAACCAAAACAATGGTGTCAACCAATTTTACTGAGGTGACATAGTTTCAAATAGAGTATCTGCATTCATAAGTATTATTAATAACTAGTAGTAATTAAGAATAAAATCATAATTGTAGTGTAAATGATGTTATCATTACCTCTTGAAGTTAACTTTTTTACAGAAATTTAGTGTTTCTATGAAAAACTTAAGTATAGGGTGAAACAGGAATTACTAGCCAATAATAAACAATAAATATTACAGTTGGAACCTCATTGTATTT
>NW_013798249.1:0-565 GCF_000517525.1 Limulus polyphemus | reverse complement strand
GGAGGAAAAAGAAAAGAAACAAGAAGAGAGACAACAGCAGTTGCAAGAAAATCTGCAACAGTGGCAGCTTGAACAACAAAATAAACAAGAAGAGAGATTAAAGCAGTTGTTGGAGGAAAAAGAAAAGAAACAAGAAGAGAAATTACAGCAGTTGTTCGAGGAAAAAGAAAAGAAACAAGAAGAACGAAAAATTAAGCAAGAAGAGAGATTACAGCAGTGGCAACTGGAACAAGAAAGGAAACAGGAAGAAAGTCAGCAGCAACTACAGGAAAATCAACAACAATGGCAAGAGGTACAAATGGAAAACATTAGTAAATTTAAAGGTGAATTAGATACGTTAAAGAACGATTTGTTGTGTGTTACACAAGGAGGATACATTGACCATCGACTTAATCAGCCTCAGACAATGGCAAGTCCCTTACAGAGCCCGCAACTAAACCCTAATGCAGACATATTCAGTCCCGTTAGAAGTCACATCCCAGATATGAATGTCAGTAATAGGAGTGATCCAGTGGGAAGGAAGCCACAGGAATTCGATGGGAAGGCACCGTGGGAAGCATATAGA
>NW_013798248.1:0-819 GCF_000517525.1 Limulus polyphemus | reverse complement strand
CGATACTGTGTACTGTCAATAAGAAGACACAAGATTTAACGATACTGTGCACTGTCAATAATAAGACACAAGAATTAACCGATATTGTGTACTTTCAATAAGAAAACACAAGATTTAACAATAATGTGTCCTGTCAATATAAAGACACAAGATTTAACAATACTGTGTACATAATGTCAATAAGAAGACACTAGATTTAACGATACAGTGTATACTGTCAATAAGAAGACACAAGAATTAACGATATTGTGTACAAGATTTACCGATACTGTGTACTGTCAATAAGAAGACACACGATTTAGCAATACTGTGTACTGTCAATAAGAAGACACAAGATTTAACGATACTGTGTATTTTCGATAAGAAGACATAATATTTTACAATACTGTGTACTGTCAATAAGAAGACACAAGATTTAACAATACGTTGTACTATCAATAAGAAGACACACGATTTAGCAATACTGTGTACTATCAATAAAAAGACACAAGATTTAGCAATACTGTTTACTATCAATAAAAAGACACAAAATTTAACAATTCCTTGTACTGTCAATAAGAAGACAAAATATTCAACGATAATGTGTACTGTCAGTAAGAAAACACAAGATTTAACAATAATGTGTCCTGTCAATAAGAAGACACAATATTCAACGATAATGTGTACTGTCAGTAAGAAAACAAAAGATTTAACAATAATGGGTCCTGTCAATAAGAAGACACAATATTTAACGATACTGTGTACTGTCAATAAGAAGACACAAGATTTAACGATACTGTGTACTATCAATGAAAACACACAATATTCAACGATAATGTG
>NW_013798247.1:0-565 GCF_000517525.1 Limulus polyphemus | reverse complement strand
TAAGTTCAACTGTTTGGTTTCCTATAGCGAACAAAATAAACAAACTTCCTCTTTTATATATATATATAGATTAGTTTGCTATAATCAGTGTACTATAAAACTTCGGAAACTATAACTGTGATTGTTATAACGCTTACCAATAGGAAAATTTCAGATATTTGACCAGGAGCGTTTACAAAATTCGAACATTACAAATCATTTAACCTCAGTGGATTTACATCGGACATTAGTATTTTTATGAAAACATTACCTAACGTCATCAGTAGAAAAATCGTTGTGTGATCAGTGAAGGACAAAGCCAGCTAGCTTCTCATTAAGGGAATCAATCGTATCTATACCAACTCACTCATCGTGAACCCTCGATAAGATATCAAGGAAGTTCCAGACTAGAAAGAAAACTTTATATTGCTTGTAAGTTTGTAAAACGTTTGTCTATAAATCATTGTTTGTAATAACTATTTGTAATAATTGTTATTGTAAATTGTATTGTTATGTGTATATTAAAAAGTATTTGTGCTAATAAAGAAAATTGTGTATCAATCTTGTTGGCAAATATCATAAACTG
>NW_013798246.1:0-564 GCF_000517525.1 Limulus polyphemus | reverse complement strand
CAACACTGACAAACAACTTTATAATGAAACTGAATATCTGTAAACAACACCGACAAACAACTTATAATGAAACTGGATATCTGTAAACAACACTGACAAACAACCTATAATGAAACTGGATATCTGTAAACAACACTGACAAACAACTTATAATGAAACTTGATATCTTTAAACAACACTGACAAACAACTTATAATGAAACTAGATATTTGTAAACAACACTAACAAACAACTTTTTAATGAAACTAGATATCTGTAAACAACATTGACAAACAACTTTATAATGAAACTGAATATATGTAAACAACACTGACAAACAACTTATAATGAAACTGGATATCTGTAAACAACACTGACAAACAACTTTATAATGAAACTAGACATCTGTAAACAACATTGACAAACAACTTATAATGAAACTGGATATATGTAAACAACACTAACGAACAACTTATAATGAAACTGGACATCTGTAAACAACACTGACAAACAACTTTATAATGAAACTGGACATCTGTAAACAACACTGACAAACAACTTATAATGAAACTAGATATCTGTAAA
>NW_013798245.1:0-955 GCF_000517525.1 Limulus polyphemus | reverse complement strand
GCGGCCTAACTAACTAATGAATGAATATTTGGTGTAAAATTATTATCAATGCTATAGGTGCAACTACCAGTTTGGACGCCAATTTTGATTTCATTCCTTTAAGTTACACGCTCAATCCTTTTATGTCCGCACCTTTTTTTTCACACCTAAGGTGTTTTTGATCAGATATTATATAACAAGACCATTTACTCTCATACTCTTAAGGAAACATCATTGTAACTAGAGAGTTATGCGACGATATCTCCAGTATATACAATGAAAGTATGAACTTATTGTTGGAAAATAGAATTATTACAGTATATACAATGAAAGTACAAACTTATTGTTGGAAAATAGGACTATTACAGTATATACAATGAAAGTATGAACTTATTGTTGGAAAATAGGACTATTACAGTATATACAATGAAAGTATGAACTTATTGTTGGAAAATAGGACTATTACAGTATATACAATGAAAGTATGAACTTATTGTTGGAAAATAGGACTATTACAGTATATACAATGAAAGTATGAACTTATTGTTGGAAAATAGGACTATTATGCCACAAATAGAAAGAATAAAATAACCTAGTTCTTTTGACGATATTTCTACTATTTTACCACCTACAAGAAATGTATTTTTATTCAAGTTCGCCGAAATTAACGATAATGTTTTAGAGTATTGCTTATATGTAGCCTCAGTTTAATTAGTCACTTTTTTTTCTTTTATTAGGAGTTTATTCTGATATAACATCTTATAATAATTGGGCGTCAGCAACGATCCAGCAGTAACACTTATCATTACATAGTTATGGAAAATGAAAAGTGAATATTATGTTAGCTCTATATAATGTCGTATTAAAACTAGATAAGTTTCATTTCATGAAAAATGTTACTAAACCTCATAAGCAATACATTCAATTAATGATGTATGTAAAAACAAAATACGATATAATTTATTCGAAAAAATAA
>NW_013798244.1:0-576 GCF_000517525.1 Limulus polyphemus | reverse complement strand
TGAATGGTACCGGTAAAAACAAACCCCTTACTTTTTGGTAAAAGTTAAAGCTTGCTTATCGATTTCAGTTTCATATCCTCAACTGCAAGTAACAAATGAGAGTTACAGGTGAAATGAAAAAAACACACAAAAATAATGCAATGATAAATAGCAATCTCACGTGAAATTTACTGTAACTGAATGGTTTTTACATTCGGTATATTTTTAAACTTTAAAAGCACGGTAGAGAACAATGCAATATGAAGTTTCTTGCTACCGAGGAATAGTTTTACGTTCGGTAAACAAAATAAACCACACCATTCGGTAAACAATATAATCCACACCATTCAATGAACAACATAAACCACACCATTTAGTAAACAACATAAACCACACCATTCGGTAAAACAACATTTACCACACCATTCAGTAAACAACATAAACAACACCATTCGGTAAACAACATATACCACACCATTCAGTAAACAACATATACCACACCATTCAGTAAACAACATATACCACACCATTCAGTTAACAACATATACCACACCATTCGGTAAACAAAATATACTTCTCCATTCAGTAAACAAAGTA
>NW_013798243.1:0-566 GCF_000517525.1 Limulus polyphemus | reverse complement strand
CATATGATGAAATAAACTTGTTTGGAAATTCAAAGAAATGATATTCAAGTACCAAAAATCTTTCTTACTGTCATATCTACAGTAATGTTCAAATGTGCCTGTGCTGGACTGAACGAGAGTGACCACCAAGAGGCATGATAGTTTATGGCAAATGTACGAAGTTCATGCTGCTAACCTCACAGTTTTTTTGACACAATAAACAAAAGTACAGATCTAATGAAACATAAACTTGAAATAAAAATACATTTATAAAGCAAAATTAAAATGTTTTTTTGTACATATATAAACATGAAATCCTTGTTAAAAATAAAAATATTCTCGTTTATTGTTTAGGTTTACTTAAAAATATTATTTTAGGGTCTTGTATATTACTTCAAACCATAAGGGAGACAAAATTTGCATTTTATGGACAATAAAAAGGTTTTAGAGATTACAAAATAATGTACTAAAACATAAAAAGTAATAAGTTAAAATCTGGAACAAATGTAAATATCGTAATCATTTCTTATGTATACCATTTCCTAATATAATTTTCCAAGATATTAAAGATCATAATGCAAAAAAAT
>NW_013798242.1:0-565 GCF_000517525.1 Limulus polyphemus | reverse complement strand
CCATGAGGAGTTCATGGGCAACTTTCAATATTTCAGAACGATATGCTTTGATAAACAATAGCCTAGTCCTCTAAACCTGGCACATCTGGTGGTCTCCATTTCCTCATAAGCACACCATTTTTGAAAAATAACCATATGGAACTTTCTCCAATTCATATTTTGAGAGTGCATATTTAAATAGTGAACAGATCTGCAGATCTTTTTCTTGCTCAGTGATCAGTTTACTTTTAGTAAATAGAACTTCAGATCCCTAACGTCCATCATTGTTCCTCACCGAAGAATCATCAGTAGCACAATTATCCACAAGATCCTCGTCGGATCCAAAAAATGTCTGAAACAAATCTATAATACCATCTTCTGAATCCATGTCTATTATTTGTTTTTGGCTTAATTTCTTAGCTTGAGCTCGACTCACAGCACACAAGGGAAACACATCGGGATTCTCCTCAATGACAACATCATCCTTAGATTCGATGACGAGAAACCCACTAATAATAATGGTTTTAGACGGCTCCAACCATTATCATCCTCAGATGAAACAGTGATCAGCTTACTAACCATTTTA
>NW_013798241.1:0-565 GCF_000517525.1 Limulus polyphemus | reverse complement strand
CCCAGAACATTAACTGACCTCCATGAGAAGAGCATAGTCCATTTGTCATCATCACAGGCTCTTCAGATTAGGGAACTTTTGACGAATTATGCAGATGTCTTTTCAAAAGGAGATCATGACCTCGGCTGCACAAACCTCGTGGAGCACAGAATAAACACAGGCAATCACCATCCAATAAAGATCCCTCTGAAGAGAATAGCTCCGGCAAAGCGACAAGAGATGGAGAAGGTCATGAATGGCCTAATAAAGGAAGGGATAGTCAAGAAATCAGATAGTCCCTGGTCAGCTCCCGCCGTGTTAGTCCAGGAGAAGGATGAGACCCAATGTTGCTGTGTGGACTTCAGGGCTCTTAACAGTATAACTGAAAAGGACTCATACCCACTACCAAGAATTGATGATACTCTCCGTGCCCTAAGTGGAGCCAGGTGGTTTTCAACTTTAGACTTAAAGTCGGGTTTCATCAAGTGAAAATGACTGACCCAGATAAACCTAAGACTGCATTTAGTTATGGCCAAGGTCTCTGGCAATACTGTGTAATGCCATTCGGGCTTAGCAATGCTCCAGC
>NW_013798240.1:0-747 GCF_000517525.1 Limulus polyphemus | reverse complement strand
CGAGCCAATCTCCTGACATGAACCCCATCGAAAACCTCTGGGCCTTACTCGACCGGCAAGCAAGAAACAACAAAAAAAAAACAACTTCGAAGAACGATCTACTCCAAGTTTTGAAGTAAGAGTGGGCGAAAATGCCACAATCTAAAATTGACGAGATGATTCTCACTACGTCACAAAGGATCAACGAACTCCATGAAGCGAAAGGAAGATCTACTAGATATTAATTAAATTATAAATATATTAATTCATGTGAATATGACTGAAAAATTAAATTTTTTTTCTGAAAACGTGTTGTCTATTTATTTGTGACTATGCTGTGTACACCAGAAAAATGGAACCTATAATTATTAGAATGCATAACACCCTCAGTTTATTTGTGACTATGCTGTGTACACAACTATTAATCGCTATGTTCAAGAAAATCGTTGCAAGTTTTGAATAGTGTGGTATTTTAAACTTTCGGTTCTTTTAACATTATTATTTTTAGGTGATTGCAACAGTCAATCATTTATCTAATTCGCAGATGGTTTTGAAGATCATTACTTGGTACATTTATCTAATTTGCACTTCGTTAGGTATTTTAAAGCATTTTACATGTCAGCTGTGTCCGTGTTAATCAAACCGTGTGAGGACAAGACATCCGCTTCCTGATTGCTTTACTTTGGTAATATGTTTGACTGTTTTCGAAGAACCTTATTAGTAGAATATTAGTTGTTTATTTTTATGTTCACATCTTTCTGTAAAAGT
>NW_013798239.1:0-564 GCF_000517525.1 Limulus polyphemus | reverse complement strand
TGCAGGACATGCAGTACATGCTGTGCTAAAAGAGGACCCAAACATAAGGGGCGTACTCCAATGAAGTTATATCAAGTTGGCACACCAATGAAAAGAGTAGCTGTTGACATTGCTGGTCCATTGCCCCAACCTCGTGCTGGAAACAGGTACATTTGTGTGGTGATGGATATGCAATACAAAATCAGGAAGCTAAAATTGTGGATTTGGCTATTAGTGATTTTTTCTTCAGGTTTGGTATGCCATATGAACTTCATTCTGATCAAGGCCATAACTTTGAATTAGCTGTGTTCCATGAATGCTGCAAGTTGTTTGCCATACGAAAGACCAGGACAACGCCACTTCATCCACAGTCTGATGGGATGGTAGAAAAGTCCAATTGAACACTGGGACAGGAATTGGCAAAGTTTTGTAATAGTCGCCAGGATGACTGGGATGTCTTACTTCCTACACTGTTGATGGCTTATAGAACAGCAGAGCAAGAAGCCACTGGATACACTCCAGCAAAGTTGATGTTTGGTCAGGAACTTTGGTTGCCAGTTAACCTGATAATAACAGGACGCTCAC
>NW_013798238.1:0-565 GCF_000517525.1 Limulus polyphemus | reverse complement strand
AGACAACACGTGACTTCAAGTGTTGTGATGATAGCTAAGGTTTGGATACAAGATATGAGTTCTAATGTCGTAATGATACCGAACGTTTGGATACAAAACGTGATTTCAAGTGTTGTGATGATACCTAAGGTTTTGATACAAGATATTACTTCTAATGTTGTAATGATACCGAAGGTTCGGATACAAGATACAAGGTTTGGATATAAGATATGACTTATAATATTGTAATGATACTTAAGGTTTGGATACAAGATATGACTCCTAATGTCGTAATGATACCGAAGGTTTGGATACAAGAAACAAGGTTTAGAGACAAAACGTGACTTCAAGTGTTGTGGTGATAGCTAAGGTTTGGATACAAGATATGACTTCTAATGTTGTAATGATACCGATGGTTTGGATACAAGATATGACTTCTAATGTTGTAATAATAGCTAAGGTTTAGAGACAAGATATGACTTCTAATGTTGTAATGATACCTAAAGTTTGGATACAAGATATGACTTCTAATGTTGTAATGATACCGAAGGTTTGGATACAAGATAAAAGGTTTAGAAACAAGTCG
>NW_013798237.1:0-566 GCF_000517525.1 Limulus polyphemus | reverse complement strand
AAAAGGTCAGCTTTCAGAGAAGTTTGAGGGACTTTGCTGGCACTGTAATAAACCTGGGCACAAGGAAGCTCAATGCTGGCAACTCCAACACAGGGGAAATGCCACAGCAGGAAAGGCTGCTACCCAGAAAGGTTGTTGGAACTGTGGAAAGCAAGGACGTATGAAGAGCCAGTGTAATAAGAATATTACCAACAAGTCAGCCTCAAGGAGACCAGTAGTGGTTGGTGTTGAGGGACACTCACCAACCCCCATCATGAAAGTCCCAACAGCTAGGTGTAAAATGGAAAGCACACACAGTGTCTATGTGACGGGAAAGCTGGATGGCCAAAGGTGCAACTTTGTCATAGATTCTGCGTCTCAGCAAACCCTTGTGAGCATCAAGGTGTTAAATCACGAAGGAGTACTCGAAGCCATACAGAAGCTTTGTTGTGTGACAGGACATTCTGCAAGGTTGTGGGGACCAGTGTGGGTAACTATTGAGTTCATGGGCATAAAGGACAGACACAAAGTATACTTGGCTGACATTGAATACGAATGCATATTAGGGTTGGACTACTTATTACCGA
>NW_013798236.1:0-947 GCF_000517525.1 Limulus polyphemus | reverse complement strand
TGATTGTTGTTACTTTGTTAGTAGTGGTTTTGTGTCCCTCTGTAGATGTAAGGATCTGGTTGTTGTTACTTAGTTAGTAGTAATGTTGTGTCCCTCTGTAGATGTCAGAATCTGATTGTTGTTACTTAGTTAGTAGTGATGTTGTGTCCCTTTGTAGATGTCAGGATCTGATTGTTGTTACTTATTTAGTAGTGGTGTTGTGTCCCACTGTACATGTCTGGATTTAATTGTTGTCACTTAGTTAGTAGTGGTGTTGTGTCGTTCTGTAGATGTCAGAATCTGATTGTTGTTACTTAGTTAGTATTGGTGTTTTCTACCTCTGTAGATGTCTGGATTTGATTGTTATTACTTAGTTAGTAGTGGTCTTGTGTCGCTCTTTAGATTGTCAGGATGTGATTGTTGTTACTTATTTATTATTAGTAGTGTTGTGTCCCTCTGTAGATGTCAGGATCTGATTCTTGTTGCTTGGTTAGTAGTGGTGTTGTGTCCCTGTGTAGATGTCAAGATCTGATTGTTGTTACTTACTTAGTATTGGTGTTGTGTCCCTCATTAGATATCAGGATCTGATTGTTGTTGCTTGGATAGCAGTGGTGTTATGTCCCTCTGTAGATGTCAGGATCTGATTGTTGTTACTTATTTAGTATTGGTTTTGTGTCACTCTGTAGATGGCCGAATCTGATTGTTGTTACTTAGTTAGTAGTGGTCTTGTGTCGCTCTATAGATGTCAGAATCTGATTGTTGGTATGTCAGGATCTGATTTTTGTTGCTTGGTAAGTAGTGGTGTTTTGTCCCTCTGTAGATGTCAGGAGTTGATTGTTGTTATTTTGTTAGTAGTGGTGTTGTGTCATCTGTAGATGTCAGGATCTGATTGTTGTTACTTAGTTAGTATTGAACTTGTGTCATCTGTAGATGTCAGGATCTGATTGTTGTTACTTAGTTAGTAGTTG
>NW_013798235.1:0-690 GCF_000517525.1 Limulus polyphemus | reverse complement strand
GGATACAGTTCCCACAGTGGTGACTGTCAGAGGATACAGTTCACACAGTGGTAACTGTCAGAGGTACAGTTCACACAGTGGTAACTGTCAGAGGTACAGTTCATACAGTGGTAACTGTCAGAAGATACATTTCACACAGTGGTAACTGTCAGAAGATACATTTCACACAGTAGTAACTGTCAGAGGATATAGTTCACACAACAGCAATTCTCAGAGGATACAGCTAACAAAAACTGTCAGAGGATATAGTTAACACAGTAGTAACTGTCAGAGAATACAGCCAACAGAATAAACTGTCAGAATACAGCCAACAGAATAAACTGTCAGAGAATACAGCCAACAGAATAAACTGTCAGAATACAGCCAACAGAATAAACTGTCAGAGAATATAGTTAACACAGAAGTAACTGTGAGTGGATACAACTAACAGAATAAACTGTCAGAGAATATAGTTAACACAGAAGTAACTGTGAGTGAATACAGCTAACAGAATAAACTATCAGAGGATACAGTTCACACAGTGGTAACTGTCAGAGGATACAGTTCACACAGTGGTAACTGTCAGAGGTACAGTTCACACAGTGGTAACTGTCAGAGGTACAGTTCACACAGTGGTAACTGTCAGAGGTACAGTTCATACAGTGGTAACTGTCAGAAGATACATTTCACACAGTGGTAACTGTCAGAAGG
>NW_013798234.1:0-566 GCF_000517525.1 Limulus polyphemus | reverse complement strand
GACTATAAAAGGGACCAATTCCTCCCATAGGTAAACGACTATAAAAGGAACCAATTCCTTCCGTATGTAAATGACTATAAAAGGGACCAATTCCTCCTATAGGTAAATGACTATAAAAGTTTTATGTCTTTTTAGTTCTATGAACTTGACAAAGGATAGATGACAGGTGTATTAAAAAAACAACAACACTATATAATTTAGTTAGATAAACAAAACATACTATTTTTACATAAAAATATGAGCGATTGGTTGGCTGGCCTGATACAAATGGAACAGACAGAGGAAATATATATTTAAAAAAATTGGTAATGTTGACTCTTCAAAGGGCTTTGAAGGAGATGATCGACAGAACTAAAAACTTTCATTATAATGATATAAATATCAAATTAGTTTTCGATAGTATCAAACAACAAAATCATAAGAAGTTCTTAATAACTAATATAGAAATAACCGTATTAAATAATTATTTTAATTTCTTCATTTTACATTTCCAAACATAAAACAATATCATTTTTTAAATTTACTTTCTCTCAAAATCAACCACAAAGTATGTGAACATTCATCTC
>NW_013798233.1:0-565 GCF_000517525.1 Limulus polyphemus | reverse complement strand
CCATAAAGAAGGTGTTTGATTGCCTCACGAACTCTCCGATGATAATCGTTTCCAACGTGTGAATGTTGCTTCGTTTCTTCTAGCGCGTCATGCACTTGAACCATTTTTGGACAGAATTGTCACCGGTGATGAAAAATAGATTATCTATGCGAATATTAAACCCCAAAAATAATGGCTAAATCCTAGACAAAAACCAATTCCGACCCCAAAACCTGGACTCCATCCGCAGAAAGTGATGCTTTGACTTCGGTGGGGCATCAAAAGAGTAATTCATATCGAACTCTTCAGTCCACAGCGAACTGTCAATGCAGAGATCTATAGTCGGCAACTGGAAAGTTTAAATCAAGCCCTTCATCAGAAACACCCTTCACTCGCCAATCGGAAAGGTGTTCTTAATCTCCACGACAATGCACGTCCACATGTGGCACGTTTGACAGAACACAAGATTATGGAGTTGGGTTGGGAAGTTCTCCCACACCCACCATATTCTCCAGATATGGCACCATCAGATTATCATCATTTTCGTTCGCTGCAACACCATCTTAATGGGAAAACGTATACAAAT